>NC_045439.1:31281898-31340671 GCF_002776525.5 Piliocolobus tephrosceles
TAGCCAGGCGTGGTGGCAGGTGCCTGTAATCCCAGCTACTCGGGAGGCTGAGGCAGGAGGATCACTTGAACCCAGGAGGCGAAGGTTGCAGTGAGCCAAGATCGAGCCACTGCACACTCCAGCCTGGGCAACAGAGCAAGACTCTATCTCAAAAAAAAAAAAAAAAAAAAAAGTTGAGCTGACCCGCTAGAAGCAAGGCAACCTGAACAAACTGTAAGTTTTGAATGATAAGGCACAGCTGAGCGGCCCAGACTTTGAATTTTCTCCAAATACCATGATCTTCCATCCTGGCTGAATTTAAATGGTGTCTTTTGTATTTGGGGGAAAGCAGGGGGGATATTATTTGCTGGAATTAAAAGCAAGCCATTGGGGTGAGCACATAGTCTGTTGCAGATGGTGGAGGCATAAAGGGGGATTTCATGAAAATGAATGGCATGCGGAGTTGGCCTGGGCTTTCTCCATTCCTCCACCAACACATATTCAATCCCATTGTCTATCTCTGACAAATCAGCACCTCAGGGTCCCTTCCCTGTTACTCCATAGTAGCCCTCCCTGGGCCCCCATTCAGATATTTTACCACCTGCCCACAGAGCATATCCGTTGCCTTTCAACATTCCCTTGCTCCATCCTCTGACCTACCTATTACTCACTTCCCTGACATCCTTCTCTAAACACTTTTTCTTTGACTCCCTTCCCACTCAATTGCCACTCCCCAGGATTTTACCCAGTTGATCATTGCTCCCCAAACCCTTGCCCCATCCACTCATCCCCACCATAGTGTTTTTCATGTCTGGTCCTTACTTAAGAGAAGACAGTAGCTTATTGGAACTGCTGTCCAATTCCAAACAGAGGAAGCAGGGCACAGTGAGCGGAACAAAGCCATCATCAGCACTTCAGGAAAACAAAAACCCTGGCCAGGTGCAGTGGCTGGTGCCTGTAATCCCGTCACTTTGGGAGGCCGAGGCAGGCGGATCACTTGAAGCCAGGAGTTCGAGACCAGCCTGGCCAACATGGTGAAACCCCATCTCTACTAAAAATACAAAAGTTAGCCAGATGTGGTGGCGCAGGCCTTGTAGTCCCAGCTACTCGGGAGGCTGAGGTGGGAGAATTGCTTGAGCCTGGAAGGCAGAGATTGCAGTGAGCCAAGATCCCACCACTGCCCTCCAGGCTGGGCAACAGAGTGAAACTCTGACTCAAAAAAAGAAACAAAAGAAAAAAGAAAAAAATAATAAAAAGAAGAAAAGAAAAAAAAAATCTTGACCGGGCTCAGTGGCTCACGCCTATAATCCCAGGACTTTGCAAGGCCGAAGTGGGTGGACCACCTGAGGTCAGGAGTTCGAGACCAGCCTGGCCAACATGATGAAAACCTGTCTCTACTAAAAATACAAAAAATTTAGCCAGGCATGGTGGCGCACACCTGTAATCCCAGCTACTTAAGACGCTGAGGCTGGAGAATCACTTGAACCTGGGAGACCGAGGTTGCAGTGAGCCGAGCTTGCGCCACTGTACTCCAGCCTGGGCAATGGAGTGAGACGCGGTCTCAAAAATAAATAAATAAATAAAAATAAAAATAAAAACCCAGATAGTAGTTGAGATTCATGCTATAATTCATTCAACCATAATGCAGATCCTGCTTATTATAGGATTATGGGCAAGGTAGCAATTTATTAATTCTGATATTTTCAGGGAAGAAATGACAATTTCTACTTTTTTCTGTCAACGAATGGTTAAGCTAGACTTCTGTTTTCTAAACTCTACCTAGAACATAACAGCAGATGGAAAAGAGAGAAACTTCAAATTCAGGTTAATGGGAAAGCCTGATTTATGAGTAGATTTGATTGAATCCGTTTTTGACATGGAAATGAAGTGGTTTGCGTTTTGTTTCAGATGGAAAAGCATTGATGCAGTTTACCCCTAGGCACAGAAATAACCCATTTTAGGCCTGGAACGGGCACGGTGGCTCATGCCTGTAATCCCAGCACTTTGGGAGGCCAAGGCAGGCGGATAACCTGAGGACAGGAGTTCGAGACCAGCCTGACCAACATGGTGAAACCCCATCTCTACTAAAAATACAAAATTAGCCAAGTGTGGTGGCGCATGCCTGTAATCCCAGCTACTCGGGAGGCTGAGGCAGGAGAATCGCTTGAACCCGGGAGGCAGAGGTTGCAGTGAGCCGAGATCACGCCGTTGCACTCCAGCTTGGGCAACAAGAGCGAAACTCTGTCTCAAAAATAAAAAATAAAAATAACCCATCTTGTCATCTAGAAAAGAAATGGAACAGCAGTCCTTCTTATCTCCCTACTTAAAACTCAGAGTTAAGTTCGAATAAGATGGTTGTATTTACTTTGCCATTCTCTCTCTTGAGGTCTCTCTTTCAATTCTTCAGGCTAATCAAGGACCCAGCAAGCCACTGACACAGTGTATGAGAAGGAGAAAATAAAGGCAAGATTTATCTAATACTTTTGACATGCTAGGACTATGTAGAATACTTGAGAGTACTCTATATGTTATCTTGTTTTATCCTGTTAACATCCATGAGAACTAGATCTTCATGTGCCCACTCTTACAATGGAAGAAACTGAGCTTCAAGTAGTTAAATAAGTTGCCCAAGAATGCATTACAGAGCCAGGACATCCCCAACGATGCCGTGGAATGCATGGAAAACCTCCACTTGGATCATTCCACAAGCTTTCTTTTCCATGGGGAGACTCTAGCCCCCTTTTCCAAACTCTTTTTTTTTTAAGGAAGGAAGATTGTGAGATCTGCTAGAGCTTCATGAAAAGGTGCTGACACCACAAAGACCGCGAATCCATCCCTGCCTCCTGGGACTAGCCTATATTTCCTCATTGGCCCAAGATCCAAGGAGGCAAAGAGAGACATGCCCCAGAGCACACGCAGCAGAAAGGTTTGGGCGGTTCGGGGAGACTCTGACCTGCCCCAGGCTAGGGAGGGCACTACCTGAGTTCACCATCTCCCTGGAGAGCTCTGCACAGATTTATCTGCAGCTGTCACTTACAACCAGCTCCTCCTTCCTCTTCTCCCTCCTCCCCCATGCCCGACCCTGCAGGGAAGCACGTCCAGCACGAATTCCTTCAAACCTCAGCTCAGCTGCCTTTAGGATTTTTATGTGTCTGAAGAGTTCCCTCCTTGACAAGCAGCATTAGTCAAGTCCAGTGGGTGGGAAGGGCATTTCCCGGTGATCCTGGGCTTGGAGGAAGGGGAGACCCTTCTCCCTCCTGGCTTTGGCAACCCTGGGGAGGCCCGTGTGGGTGGCGGTGAATACTGACAGGCCACAGGGGTTCTTGCTGGACAGGAATGCCCACGGGCCACACCTTCCTCAGCCCTCAGAGCACTTCATCATGTCTGGACCCGCGAATGGGGTGGAAGTGCCAGGGAGTGGGTTCTCCCAGTGTCTGGCTCCAACAACCGGTTTACTGTGATGATTCTATTTGTGTTCCCTGTGTTCTGTTTGGCTTGGCAGCAGGGAAGGAAGAGGGCAACAGGTTCACTCCAGTTTGTACTGGGTTGTTCCTGCAGCCACACCCAGGCATTAAAGCAGGCGGCTTGCACCCTGGATGCCTTTACCTGGGGGCCCTTGGTGTGCAAAAGCAAAGCGTGGGAAGTATTTCCTTTTTATGGGCCAGCCAGGTGTGGCTGGCATTTCACCTATTCCTGTATTACTAACGTCATCCAGATTCAGGTCAAAGGGCAGGCTTCCTAGACTGCCATCATCCTGAGATCCAGGAGCAGGGGACGGTTGATCAAGTCCATTTGGGCTGGATTATCCTGAGTTCCTACTACCCATGGGCACTTAATTCCTGCTTCTGAAACAAAAATCTGTCCAGGCATGGTGGCTTATACCTGTAATTCCAGCACTTTGGGAGGCTGAGGCAGGAGGACCATTTGAGCCCAGGAGGTCTAGGCTTCGGTGAGTTATGATCATACTACTACACTCCAGACTGGGAGACAGAGCAAGACCCTGTTTGTTTAAAAAAAAAAAAAAAAAAAATTCTTCTGGGCCAAGCACGGTAGCTCATGCCTGTAATCCCAGCACTTTGGGAGGCCAAGGTAAGTGTATCACCTGAGGTCAGGAGTTTGAGATCAGCCTGACCAACATGGAGAAACCCCATCTCTACTAAAAACACAAAATTAGCCGGGTGTAGTGGAATACGCCTGTAATCCCAGCTACTCGGGAGGCTGAGGCAGGATAATCACTTGAACCCAGGAGTCGAAGTTTGCAGTGAGCCAAGATCATGCCATTGCACTCCAGCCTGGGCAACAAGAGCGAAACTCCATCTCAAAAAAAAAAGAAAAAAAAAATTCTGAGGTCGGACAACTGTGCTGTACCTTGGAGGACTGGTGTCCCCAAAGTTATAATATGGTCTCTCCTAAAGCATGCAAAGTAGGGGTTCTTTTTATACAAGGTAGTAGCTTTCAAGGAAAATAGACTTCAAGGTCAAATAGACTTAGTCTAGAACTCTGGAATTGCCACCTTACTTAAATGAGCCTCCGTCCAGAACTAAAATCTCTAGCATGTGAAAAATAGCAGTTAATATTTACGCTATGACATGCCAGGCATTGTTCTGAGCATTTTTGTAAAAACTCGTTAAAGCCTCAAAACAACATAAAGAGGTGAGTAGGTGAGTAGATTATTATCATCCCCTCTTATAGATGAGAAATGGAGGCAGAGAGGTTAAGGAGATTGCCAAAGGTCACACAGCTGATAAATGACAGTGCTAGGATTCGACGAAAGGAAGTCTGGAACCCATACGGAAGCGAACCAGAACCTCTGGAACACATCTCAGAACCAGAATGGTAGCGATGTTCCTGGAAAGCCCTGCTGGGCCGGTGGCTAGATGCCTTAGACAGCAGACACAGACACAGCCCCCTAGACCCGCCCTGTCATCTCTACGCTTCCCTTCTGAGGCTCCCAAGTCAACTTTGGAAAGGACCTTTCTTTTTTCTGAGACAGGTCTCGCTGTCTTTCCCAGGCAGAAATACAGAGACTTGATCCTAGCTCACTGCAGCCTTGACCTCCCAGGCTCAAGTGATTCTCCCTCCTCATCTTCCTGAATAGCTGGGACTACAGGTGCCAGCCACCACACCAGGCCAATTTTTGTATTTTTTGTAGAGATGGGGTTTCACCATGTTGCCCAGCTGGTCTCAAACTCTTGGGCTCAAGCGATGGCCTGCCTTAGCCTCCCAAAATGTTGGGATTACAGGTGTGAGCCACCGCACCCTTAAGCCTTAAGCCAGAAAGGGCCTTTCTACTAGCCTAAACATTGCCCTTGCCCTGGACCCTAGAGTAGCCTTCCCTTGAGTGCAGGGATTTCCTGGCTGAAGGTCACAGTCATGGTCATCCAGCCAGTTCAACAAAAGGATCTTCAGAAGTGCACTAGCATCCATGGGCTCCTCACCTGCTCCAGGGGCAAGAACAAGCATTGTGACACTATGGACCTGTCGTGAATAAGCGTTCTTCCCGGCAGGCAGGCGTATGCCTCTCTGTGCTCCTTCTCACGCTGGGGGCCGGCAGAGCCAGGCTGCCATGCTGGGCATAACCAAGCATGTCAAGCAGGCAAGGCCACAGAGAGCCCTGCCCTGAAGAAAGTGGCCATGACCTAGACAGCTGAATGATGAAACCATTTCCTCTCCAAGAGAGGCCTGAGCACATGGCTGCAGGGCCTGGCAAAGCCATAGGCTTTGTTCCTGGGGCCGCTCCCTACCTGTATGAGATAATGTGCATTGTGGGGCTTGAAACAGTTAGAATGACTTCTTAAACGGAGGCAAGGTGTAGTTCATTACCACATTTACTGAGTGCCAAGTGTGCTTTATGTGACTGATATGAATTTGTTTACTTTGTCCTTAAGACAACCCTGTGAGGTAGGTTCTTATACTATCCTCTTTGGCAGATGAAGAGATGGAAGCACTTTTTTTTTTTTTTTGAGACTGAGTCTCGCTGTCACCAGGCTGGAGTGCAGTGGCACAATCTCAGCTCACTGCAACCCCAACCTCCTGGTTCAAGTAATTCTCCTGCCTCAGCCTCCCAAGTAGCTGGGACTAAAGGTGCCCACCGCCACATCCAGCTAATTTTTTTGTATTTTTAGTAGAGACGGGGTTTTACCATGTTGGCCAGCATGGTCTCAATCTCTTGACCTTGTGATCCACCCGCCTCGGCCTCCCAAAGTGCTGGGATTACAGGTGTGAGCCACTGCGTCCAGCCTTCCATATTTTTAATTTTTTAAAAAAAACAATAGAGACATAGAGAAGTTAACTTTCCCAACTCAGCACAGGCAATAAATGAGATTCAAACCCAGAAATGGCTGACTTCCCAGACTGTGCTCAACTCTCTAAAGCAAAATGGAGGCCCTTTCCCCAGGGTCAGTGAAGACACAGGACCAGAGAAGGGTCTTGAGATGCTTCCATATTAGGCTGGGGGTCCAAGTCCCTCGTCCAATTACTGGAGACCCTTGGGACCATAGCCCATGCCTCCAGAAGTGTCATCTGATCCGACTCCCAGGCTCTCACTGGCCACTCTGGAGCTCAATGAGCCAGAGATGGCTCCACTAATCCCTTAGGCTAGCTAGATCCCTACTACAAGTTTACAACTCAGCTGGAACCTGGCTGGCCCCACAAGAACAGCAAAGGATGCGGACAGAGAGTGGGTACAAAACTGTGATTGTCTTACCTCTGGGTATTTGTCAGGATATGGCCTTGTCCATCTGGGCTTGGGTTCTGTTTGTGACTGATATAGCATCGTGCTATAGGCCAAAGCTGAAGCTCCCAAGACACCCTTCTATTTCTTTACAGTGCCTCCTCTCCCTCTGCCTCCTCCTGATAAAATACACATATCTTAGTAGCATTTGACAACACCAGCCCTGGAGCTCGACTCCCTGGGTTCAAATCCCTGCTCTGCTACTCATTGCAAACTATCTTCCGAATTATTTAATCTTTCTGTGCCTCAGTTTCCTTCTCTGCAAAATGGGCACACCAATGCTCCCTTCCTTATACTGTTGGGAGTACAAGATAAGGTGTGTGTATGGCAATGCTTGACAAATAGTAGGCATTAACGTGGTGGTAGTTTATTATATATTTACCTCCTTCCTTCTCAGGATTCTGAGATAAGTTTATTGAACACTGGCTATAAGCTATAACCTACTGGGCTATTGTTTGTACTCCTCCTTCCATGCTCTCCTACCATCAATTCTTAGGTTAGTCCTTTTTTTTTTTTTTTTTTTAAATGGAGTCTTGCTCTGTCACCCAGGCTGGAGTGCAGTGGCATGATCTCAGCTCACTGCAACCTCCACCTACTGGGTTCAAGCCATTCTCCTGTGTCAGCCTCCCAAGTAGCTGGGATAACAGGTGTGTACCACCATGACTGGCTAATTTTTGTGTTTTTAGTAGAGATGGGGTTTCTCCATGTTGGCCAGGCTGGCCTCGAGCTAATGGCCTCAGGTGATTCACCCACCTCAGCCTCCCAAAGTGCTGGGATTACAGGTGTGAGCCATCGCGCTAGCCCATAGGTTAGTCCTTTTTAAAGAGATCTAGTGGTGAGATTTGGGCTTAAAAGGAAAAAATAAAAATAAATAAAATAAATAAAAAAGAAATCTAGGAATAGGCACTTCTAGAACGGGACAGAGGTCCCATTAGACCGGGTGAGGGGTCTTTAGGAAATTCGTTAATGCCAATTTTTTTCACAGTTTTAATGGTTCAACATGGGAAGGGAGCCAAGGCTATTAATTTGTAACAGCTGCTAAGAAATCATGTCAACACCTCAGTATAGATTCTCTCTGTGAGCGCAGAGGTTAGGTTGAAAGTCATGAGACCTAAAATAATTATTGAGCAACAACATTGTAGGGGATTACTGATGGCAAAATAAACAACCTGCAACAGAACCCACCCCCCTTGGCTGTATCCTCCGGGAGACTCTCACCTCCTTTTTTTAGACTGTCATCTCAGTCTGACTACAAACCATGTCTTAACAGATAAAGCTTTGATTCCACCTCTACCATAAGAGCAATACAAACCCACATGCCTACCAAATATAAGTGGGTGATGATATGGGCCTAGGATAGAAAGTGAGCAACTTAATGGTGAGTTCATGCTGCAAAGGAGAGTCAAGGTGAAGGGGTACTTTATCTCAAATCTGAACAAAGATGTATATTTCCTGTGAAGTCTGATGAGAAAAAGAAGAAAAAAAATGTGGTTTGACTCCATCACACAAAGTCAGTCACAGTGGGTCCCACTCTGCTGTAGAACTTTAAAGCCTGAGCAGCAGGCACATTTGTGGTTTGGTTGTGTTATCCGATTCTGCGGCTGACACACGCTGCTTTTAGTTCATGGCTGTCGAGTTTCCAGTCTCCCTTGGGCTCTTACGTTATGGTTTCAGGTTTCAGTGTGGCCACACACGTCTCTCCACTATTCAGGTGGAACAGCTGCAAGGGATCCCCCCTGCAAAGACATCATAATAGCAGTAGCTGCCACTGAGGCCTGGCCCTATGCCAGCTACTGTTTTGTTTGCATGTTTTCATTCATTATGCCCACTTTACAGATCAGGAAACAAACTTCAACCTTGTATTAAGGATTGTATCAATCCTTGTAGGCTTAATACAAGTAAAATAATTGATCTAGGGCCACTCAGGTAGAAAAGTGCTGAGGCTGGATTCACAACCAGGACCATGTAACTGCTGAAACTGAGACTTTATGCACGGGAGCATACTGCAACACCATATTCCTCCTCTTTCTACACTTTCATTTATGCTGTGCTTTATTCCTTTTCTCCTACACACCAACTGAACATGTCTTCTTTACTCTGCCTGTCCCTCGAAGACCTGCCTCCTCTGTTCCAGTGTCCCACCCGTGTCAGCCTAAAGTAGCCTCTCATCCCTCTGAACTTTTTCACCTGGACCATTTACTTTGGCACTTAATTATGCATTATTTTGTGTTATTATTTAAATGTTTTATCGCATAGGCTCTGCCTCCCCAACTAAATTACAAGCCCCCAGAAGTCAGGATCAGCTTTTCATACAGCTTTTTTTTTTTTTTTTTTGAGACGCAGTCTCACTCTTGTCGCCCAGGCTGGAGTGCAGAGGAGCGATCTCAGCTCACTGCAACCTCCACCTCCCGGGGGTTCAATTGATTCTCCTGCCTCAACTTCCCAAGTAGCTGGGATTACAGGCACCCACCACCACATCCGGCTAATTTTTGTTGTTTGTTTTGTGTGTATTTTTAGTAGAGACAGGGTTCCACCATGTTGGCCAATCTGGTCTCGAACTCCTGACCTCAGGTGATCCACCCACCTCGGCCTCCCAAAGTGCTGGGATTACAGGTGTGAGCCACCGCACCCGGCCTTCATGCAGCTTTGTATTCCTTCCAGCACTCAGCCTAGAACTGTGCTCAGTAAGAGTCTACATCCTGCTGAGGAGCACCACAGGAAAAGATAAAATGCAATACAAATTTTAAAGCCTGAAGAAATAAAAGAAAACCGAATGCCGTGGCTCATGCCTGTAATCCCAGCACTTTGGGAGGCAGAGGCGGAGGCAGGAGGATCACTCAAGCCCAGGAGTCTGAGGCTGCAGTGAGCTATGATTTTATCACTGCCGTGCGACAGAGCAAGACCCTGTCTCTAAAAAGAAAGGAAGAAAACTCGAAATAAATATTCCAAATGTGGCTTCTCCACAGAAGTTATTTTCAGCAAGTGGGATTCATTCTGAGCTCAGCTGCCTTCAACCCTCAATCTTTCTGTAGTGTCTAGCCCAATAAATAGGCGACCTATAAATATTTAATGGATGAAAGAATGAAACCCCATCTCCGTCAGTTAAAGTAACTTGGACAAATTATCTTAACTCCTCCAAACCTCAGTTTCCTCGCCTGTAAAATGGGAATCATTCTTGGAGCGTTTACCCCAGAATTAGAGACATGTGAGGCATCTCTCACTGTCCCTGGCACACAAGAGCTACCATAGTTATTATCACTGTTATTATATTCTAAATCTTTCTTGGGAAATGGTTCCAGCAACTCGAAAATAAAGGACATAGCCACTAGTCTGATGACTTTAAGGTGGAAAATTGCTGCATAAGATGATCAAAACACCCCTAAGCAGCCACATGGCCCACAGTTTTCTGCATATTGCTATTTACCAGGTTTCGGGGTTACGTTTTGTTTTTGCTTGTGGCCAAGTTGGAACCCCCGTGGTGTCTTCCTATGGAACTCAGCTTACCGTTGCTGCGGGGGCCCACTTTTCCTTTCTTTATTAAGAAAAGGAAACAGGAAATCGAATGTAAAACCCTCCGACGGTTAGCATCACACCAAAGTTGTGAATTTAACCACACCCCCGCCAGGAAATGAAAGTACAGTTCTCACAGTGATGTTCCCTCACCTTTCATGGCCCACATGGTATTTTTCAGATTTTAGTTAGATAGGGTAGATTAAAGGGCTGAACTTTGGGCAGAGGGCTGTCATTGGGTAATTGTTGATTTGGGCATAGATTAGCACACAGATTGAATATTGCACTAATTGAGAAGGGTCTTCCATTTGCTCTGTGGCTTATGGCTGTATCAGATGTCACAAACTTGGGGGTTGGGGAGGTCCATGCAGTGGTAGGACCATGGCTTACTGCAGCCTCGAGCTCTGAGACTCAAGTGATCCTCTCACCTCCGCCTCCTGAGTTGCTGGGACAACAGGCACGAGC
Organism: Piliocolobus tephrosceles; assembly: GCF_002776525.5. Lineage (NCBI taxonomy): Eukaryota > Metazoa > Chordata > Mammalia > Primates > Cercopithecidae > Piliocolobus > Piliocolobus tephrosceles. The sequence continues at coordinate 31,292,586 of NC_045439.1, forward strand.
CACCAAGCCTAACCACATAGTGTATTTTAACATTTGTTTCAGTTGTCAACATTTAAAAACAGAGAAGCCAGGCATGTTAAGTCACACTGAAATCTCAACACTTTGGGAGACTGAGGCAGGAGGATCAAGACCAGCCCAGGACTTTGAGACCAGCCTGGGCAAAATAGGGAGACCTCCCCCGTCTTTACAAAAAATAAAAACAAAAAAATCAGCCAGATGTGGTGGCACACGCCTGTGGTCCCAGCTTTTTGAGAGGTTAAAGTGGGAGGATTGCTTGAGCCCAGGGGGTCGAGGCTGCAGTGAGCTGTGATTGCACCATTGCACTCCAGCCTGGGCAACAGAGCAAGACCCTGTCCCCCCAAAATAAAATAGGAATAAAAACAGGGAGATTGCACACATGTGCACATGCACACACATCCATTCTGGATTTACAGACTCTCCTGTGGAAAAATAGTGATAGTGGGTTATAGACGCCACTGGTAGGTGGGCACATGTCTTGGGTTTGGTGCAGCAGCCTGCTGAACTCATTTGCTTCACCTGCCTGCCCCCAGGGCAGTTGAGATTCCAAGCTTATGTCTTGTGTATATGAGAAGCATTCACAAATCTGCCACTGCTAGGAGACAGATATAGTTTCCTGACACCTCAAGCCTGGCCTTCTGTATATTCAATCTTTCGCTTTCACCTTCTCTTCCCTGCGTGAGTCTCCTGATTCCAAGTCACTAGTCCTGGCAACCCCAGATATGGACAGATGCCTAGCCTAGGCATAAGGAAAGTTTGCCATTTCTTTGCTCCACCCCAGGGTAGGTCTGTATGTGAGAGGTATCTACAAGGAAGCTTTGGAAAAGCAAATCAATTGAGGAGATATACCACCATCAGGTCACCCCTGAAACTGCACATTTTCCTTCATTGATGTGTTGGAACTCTTGCTTTGCCACCCAACACTCATTCAGGCTTCTTCTGGCAACTGGATTCCCATTTTCATCTAGGAAATTACCCTTCCCCACTCCTAATCTCTGTGTATTAAGTGCAGTTGACTCTACCTCTCCCTCCATAGATGGCCTGGCCAATCAGAGCACTACTCAATTCCTCTGCTTTTATTATTGCATAGGCTCTGCCTCCCCAACTAAATTACAAGCCCCCAGAAGTCAGGATCAGCTTTTCATACAGCTTTTTTTTTGAGACACAGTCTCACTCTTGTCGCCCAGGCTGGAGTGCAGAGGGGCGATCTCAGCTCACTGCAACCTCCACCTCCCGGGGGTTCAAGCGATTCTCCTGCCTCAACTTCCCAAGTAGCTGGGATTACAGGCACCCACCACCACATCCGGCTAATTTTTGTTGTTTGTTTTGTGTGTATTTTTAGTAGAGACAGGGTTTCACCATGTTGAAACAGTGATTGGTTCAGAGGTGGGCACATTACCCCAGTGAAACACAGTGAGACCTTTGCTGGGATTGCCCAGAGAGAAGCATGTGCTGTTTTCCACTAGACTTGAACCTGACCAATACACACCTAGAGTTGTTGTCAGCCACCTTACATGAGGAGCCTGAGAATTGCACCGATAGTGGAGGAGAGCCCTACTTAAAGATAAACAGAGATGGGGTCCTGGAGCCCTAGATGAAGCCTTGCCTGGTGCAGCCTACCTTGTACTTTATAATTCTACAAGCTGCTCCCTAGAGAAACTAGACCAGAATGTTTTTAAGTTTCCTACCTGAAGTCAATTTTCCCTAAAAAACAGGCACCAGGTGGGAGAAGGTGAAAAGGGGTACACTTTTTTTTTTTTTTTTTGAGATGGAGTCCTGCTATGTTGCCCAGGCTGGAGTGCAGTGGTGTGATCTCGGCTCACTGCAACCTCCACCTCCTGGGTTCAAGAGATTCTCCTGCCTCAGCCTCCCAAGTAACTGGGATTACAGGTACCTGTCACTATGCTCGGCTACTTTTTTGTATTTTTAGTAGAGATGGGGTTTCACCATGTTGGCCAGGCTGGTCTCAAACTCCTGAATTCAAGTGATCCACCTGCCTCGGCCTCCCAAAGTGCTGGGATTGCAGGTGTGAGCCCCTGCATCTGGCCGAGAGGTACTCTTTTTATGTACCTTTCAGGTGATTCATTATGTTTCAGTAGGAGCCTCCAGAGAGCCAAAATAAATGGTTGGTTTAGTTTAGTTTTTGTTTTTTTGTTTTCTTTTTTTTTTTTGAGACAGAGTTTTACTCTTGTCACCCAGGCTGGAGTGCAATGGCACGATCTCGGCTCACTGCAACCTCCATCTCCCAGGTTCAAGCGATTCTCCTGCCTTAGCCTGCCAAGTAGCTGGGATTACAAGCTCGAGTCACCATGCCCGGCCAGTTTAGCTTGTTTTTATTTTTCTGCACTGGATACTCCTAATCAAGGTTTGTTGCTTTTTAATTATAAAAGTAATACATGTTTCTAAAATTCCAATAATCAAGAAGTAAGTAACACTAATAAAAAAGTAAAGTTTTCTCTGCCTTCTCCCCTGGAGCCACCTTTTAGAAGTAGCTTTGGGGAGTAATAATATTGATGAGAATAATCACTAATGTTTATAAAGAGCTTACTGTGTTCCAGGCATCACTGTAAGTACTTTACATCTGTTTTCACATTGAATGTGTGACATAGAAATGTTAAAGTTGCAAAGCTAATAAAATCCAAATAATCTGACTCTAGAACCCAGATTTGTAGCCACCAGACTACACTGCCTACAATTAGATGTTTAGTCATCAATATACACATATACATATTTAAACCACAATGAGTTCATGTTACACATTCTGTTTACAATCATCTGTTTTAACTGACGGTCATCTTTGACATCACTCAGTGTCACTTTCCTGTTAAGAACATCGAGCTCTTGGCTAGGAAAACTTTCCTGGACACAGATGACTTTTAGGATGGCAGCCCATTCATTTGGGAGTTGAGCTTTCCCTAAGGCCTCCAGCAAATAGTAATAACCCTCATGTCTAGGCCAGGCGCGGTGGCTCAAGCCTGTAATCCCAGCACTTTGGGAGGCCGAGACGGGCAGATCACGAGGTCAGGAGATCGAGACCATCCTGGCTAACACGGTGAAACCCCGTCTCTACTAAAAAATACAAAAAACTAGCCGGGCGAGGTGGTGGGCGCCTGTAGTCCCAGCTACTCAGGAGGCTGAGGCAGGAGAATGGCGTAAACCCGGGAGGTGGAGTTTGCAGTGAGCTGAGATCCGGCCACTGCACTCCAGCCTGGGCAACAGAGCGAGACTCTGTCTCAAAAAAAAAAAAAAAACCCTCATGTCTGAAGCAGGTGACAAATGGAAAACAGGTGGGCATCAGCCTTAGGATATTGAGCTTTAAACCTATTGGTCATTGGTTGAGAGATGTCCATGTGTTACATGCCCTTTGAGGGCAGAGACTATGCCTTAGACTCAAGTATATTTCCAGAGCCTAGTACAGTGTGCTTGGCATGACTGGCACAGAGTAAGTGCTCAAGAAACATTTATTGAGTGAATAGATAAAAAGACCACTTGTTGAAAATCACTTTGGTGCAGAGCATCAAGAAATAAGACTCATGCTGAGTCCTCTGTGGAGAGGCTCCTATGCCCTAAAAGTGAACACAACTGACCTGGATTCATAAGCATTTGTTATTAATGATGTCATGCTGATGTTCAAATAGGATTTCTACATAGTTTTTCATTCTTATACACTGAAGTAAAACAAATAACTTGCATACCATCAGTAGACAGTTTTAAAAGGGCATCTGGGCCAAGCACGGTGGCTCACGCTTATAATCCCAGCACTTTGGGAGGCCTAGGTGGGTGGGTTGCTTGAGGCCAGGAGTTTGAGACCAGCCTGGCCAACATGGTGAAACCCCATCTCTACTAAAAATACAAAAATTAGCCAGGCATGGCGCACGTACCTGTGGTCCCGGCTACTCGGGAGGCTGAGGAGGGTGAATTACTTGAACCCAGGAGGCGGAGGTTGCAGTGAGCAGAGATCGTGCCACTGCTCCAGCCTGGGCAACAGAGCAAGACTCTGTCTTTAAAAAAAAAAAAAAAGGCATCTGGTCCACCATAAAGGTGGTATAGAATGGTGATTGTAAGTTTGGGATCTAGGTAATCCCAGCACTTTGGGAGGCTGAGGTGGGTGGATCACGAGGTCAGGAGTTCAAGATCAGCCTGGCCAAGATGGTGAAACCCCATCTCTACTAAAAATACAAAAATTAGCTGGGCGTGGTGGCGGACATCTGTAATCCCAGCTACTTGGGAGGCTGAGGCAGGAGAATCGCTTGAACACGGGAGGTGGTGGTCGTGGTGAGACTATTGTACTCCAACCTGGGCAATGAGACTGAAACTCTGTCTCAAATAAATAAATAAATAATAAATTTGGGATCTAGAGTCAACCAGCCTAGGTTCAAATCATCCTAGCTCTAACATGTAGTAGCTGTGTGGTCTTGGCATGTTACTTAATCTCTCTGTGGCTATTTTCCCATCTGTGAAATGGGGATTATAAGAGTACCTACCTCACAAAGTTGTGGGGGTTACCTGAGTTGATGGATATAGAACTTTTTTTTTTTTTTTTTTGAGACCAAGTCTCACCCTGTTGCCCAGGCTGGAGCACAGTGATGCGATCTCAGCTTACTGCAACCTCCGCCTCCTGGGTTCAAGTGATTCTCATGCCTCAGCCTCCCAAATAGCTGGGACTACAGGCACATGCCACCATGCCTGGCTACTTTTTGTATTTTAAGTAGAGGAGGAGTTTCGCTGTATTAGCCAGGTTGGTCTCGAACTCCTGACCTGAAGTGATCCACTCATCTCAGCTTCCCAAAGTGCTGGGATTACAGGCATGAGCCACCACGCCCAGCCTGGATATAGAACCTTTACATGAGTAATAAGCATGCAGTCAACATTCAATAAATATTAGCTAGTACCCTTACTATGGAGAGCCCTGTTACTTGACTTTTAAAAAGAGACCAAATTAAATGATGATATGAGACCTTCTGTAATTTCTCCCTCATCATGTCCCATAAAGCCAAATGTGCTACTGATTTTGAAATATTTTACATGTTGAGCACAGAATATATTGTTTTAACTTGTTCTCATCCCTGGAAGGTGTTCCAATTCATTAATAGTTTCTTGGCAGTTAAAGCACATGCCTTTCTGGTAATACTGCCTAATACACATAATCCCTTTAATACCCACCCACTGAGTATATCGAGTCCTCCCCCCTCCTTGTCATTAGCTGTAGAATCTTCTCTCCCTTTCCGCTAAGTGGCCCAGCGTCATCACATTCAGGGGGAGCTACTCTAACCACTGCAGCTGTTCTAAAATTGCAAGTGTGCCAACAGCCATCTTCCTTTCCTTTCTAGTCCCTCAGGCTCCTGTTCATGCAGGCTCTCTCCTTCTCCCTCTCTGTCACAGCGGGCTATCTGTCAGGATTCATGAGCCTAAGAAGGCACTGTCTAAAATTCTGAAAGCTGGCTGGGCACAGTGGCTCATGCCTGTAATCCCAGCACTTTGGGAGGCCAAGGTGGGTGGATCATTTAAGGCCAGGAGTTCGAGACCAGCCTGGTGAAACCCCGTCTCTACCAAACATGGTCAAACATGGTGAAACCCCATCTCTACTAAAAATACCAAAGTTAGCTAAGCGTGGTGGCAGGCGCCTGGAGTCCCAGCTACTCGAGAGGCTGAGGCAGGAGAATGGCTTGAAGCCGGAAGGCAGAGGTTGCAGTGTGCCAAGATCGTGCCACTGCACTCCAGCCTGAGTGATAGAGCGAGACTCAAAAAAAATAAAATAAAATAAATAAAATAAAATTCTGAAAGTTTCACAAAAATGCTGGTTATGTACCCACCTTCCCCATTGCAAGTTTGTTTATTGATTGATTGATTCATTCATTCATTGAGACAGAGTCTTGCTCTGTCACCCAGGCTGGAGTATAGTGGCGCAATCTCCACTCACTGCAACCTCTGCCTCCCGGGTTTAAGCAATTCCCATGCCTCAGCCTCCTAAGTAGCTCAGATTACAGGCATGTACCACAATGCCTGGCTAATTTTTGTTTTTGTACTGTTAGTAGAGACAGGGTTTCACCATGTTGGCCAGGCTGGTCTGGACCTCCCAGCCTCAAGTGATCCACCCACTTCGGCCTCCCAAAGTGCTGGGATCACAGGTGTGAGCCACTACTTCCAGCCCCCACATTGCAAGTTTATTCTGGAATAACATCATTATTATTGTGTTATCTTGGGGCAGACTGAGAAGAGGAGACAAAGGACTTAGGACAACAGTCCGTGTATACACACACACACACACACACACAGATCTATCTTTGGAAGATAAGTAGGCAGTTTTTGACACAGTATTAAATGAAAATATTTTGAGCAGTGATGCCTTCAGAGTATAGAAAAGCTAGGTCCTACTTTAATGAAGCCTAATAAATGAAAATGTAAATATTAAAACGGATGAATTAAGTGGTGATTAACTGTCTTATAAAAAATTGCCTTGTATACATAGGCAGTATCAGGGATGTAATTAAATAGTCTCTCTCAGTGCATTTGAACCTGATTTATAGCATGAGGTCTCTTTTAATCCTATCTCCATTTCCTCAAAAATACTGATGTCAGCTACCACCAGAATTGCTGAGCTGAATTCCCTGACCCAAGGTGTCCCAGTTTAATTTGGTCAAGTATTAGGCATTCAGCCTGTTGAATCCTCTCCTGTGCCCAGGTCCCTAAGGCCAGTCTCATCAGGGTGTGTCCTGGGCAGAGGGGGCAACCCACCCCATGGAATAGAGCTGCAAGGTTCTGATGGTCATTGTAGAATCACAGCTGGTGTGGCAGTTTCTTGGCGGGACCAAGAGGGAGACATAGATGGAGGCATGCGGTTCTCCAGGAAGGACACGGAGGTCCGTATACAAATTCTCTACTCTTACCCCACAGATGCTTTGTGGCATGGCAGTGCAGAAAAGGCAGGCCCTGCCATAGATAATGGGAAAAATGCTGGAAAGATGCTGATCCGTGGTGGTTGATCACCATGGTGGGACGGGTACCTTGCTAATGGCTCCATCCACTCAATAGTGCTACCTGCACGATATAACGATGGGCAGGAAAGGCCAGGTCTGTTCTATGCCCCACTGTTTGAGGCTTTGGAGACAGACGATTGCAGGCCCACTGGTTTTACTCATGGTCAGACTTCCTAGGACCTGGCCTTTCCTCTTCAATGTCACTGTCATTTCCCACAAGCCCTATCCCTCACAACATTTGAGAAAGCTTTAGTTAAAAAATGTGGCCTCTTCCCCAATTCATTCATTCAGCAAATACTTACTGGGCAGGCTGAGCAGTAGGCCCAGTAAGGAAATGCAGTCTTGGCTGGGCATGGTGGCTCATGCCTGTAATCCCAGCACTTTGGGAGGCTGAGGCAAGGGATCACTAGAGTTCAGGAGTTTGAGACCAGCCTGGCCAACATGGCAAAACCCCATGTCTACTGAAAAAAAAAAAAAAATTGGTCGGGCATGATGGCGTGCACCTGTAATCCCAGCTACTCAGGAGGCTAAGACATGAGAATAGCTTGAACCCAGGAGGTGGAGGTTGCAGTAAGCTGAGATTGCGCCACTGCACCTGAGCCTAGGTGAAGGAGTGAGACTCTGTCTCCAAAAAAAAAGAAAAAGAAATGCAGTCTTGTCTTGTAGAACCCCAGGAAAGATTGCAGAGCATTCAAGCACTGCAGCAAGGGTGAGCAAAGATGGAGTGGAAAGGCACCTGATCCAGGTGTGGAGGGGTTAACACATCCTGCTTGAGTTGAGGCCTGAAAGAAGCTTTGGAGTTTTTCAGGGGAAAAAAAGTGACGGGGAAGGGCATTCCAGGCAGATGGAATGGTGCATGCTAACACACAGAAGATGGGAGAGTTCAGCACATTTAGCTTTAAGGTGCCAAGGGCAGGATTCAGTGGCTCATGCCCATAATCCCAGCAATTTGGGAGGGTGAGACACGTGGCTCACTTGAGCCCAGGACTTAAGACTGGCCTGGGCAATATGGCAAAACCCCGTCTCTACAAAAAAAAAAAAAAAAGTAGAAAAACTAGCCGGGCATGGTGGCACATGCCTGTGTTTCCAGCTACTGGGGAAGCTGAAGTGGGAGGATGGGAGGATCTCTTGAACCCGGGAGGTCAAGGCTGCAGCGAGTCGAGATCATGCACTGCATCCCAGCCTGGGTGACAGAGTGAGACACTGTATTTAAAAAAAAAAAAAAAAGATGCCAAGGAGTGGAAAGAAGAGAGGGTTGGTGTGAAGGGTTGAGAGGATTGCAGTTTGAGCTGATCCAGAGAAATAAGCAGGTCCCAGGTTGCAGAGGGCCTTACCTATCTGCTAAAGCATTTAGGTTTTCTCCAGAGAGAGAAATGAAGGGCCACGGAACAGGCTAACCCAGTGGGATCACAGGATTTGTGTTTTAGAAAGGACACTGACAGCATGGTGGAGGGGCATTGGAAGGCAACAAGCAGACCACCAAAGAGCCAGAATGGTGAGCTCCTGCCCCCAGCCATGGTGGGGGGAGGGCATGAGTAGCAAGATTCTGCCTAAATCAATTATTAATAAGCGACGCAGTGATTCATCTATACTTTCCCCATTCCTAGCTTCATTTCACCATCCAGCCCCTACGAGCCCTGACTTCGATTCTAGTCCATTTCTGTTTCCTTCTTCCCTTAGCTGCCCCCTTCACTGGAATTCTCTAAGGCGCTTGTTCAGCCCTATGGAAACGGCTGCCAGATTCTTCTGTTCTCTTCATGGATAGCTCCCAAGTTTTTCTCTCCAAAATCCCTTAGAAGTGCTTTGGCCGGTGGAAGAGAGGGGTCTTCAACGCCTTTCAAAGAGCAGCTAAGAAACAGTGGCTCAGTGAAGTTGCTAGTTATGGGAACGCCACCTGCTGTGGGAGCTGCCAGTGACGGGAAGCCCAAATCAGCAAGACGAGCCCCAGCCGCAGGCCTCACATTCTGGCAGGCTCCACGAGCCAGGAGGTGTCCACGCCAAGTCCTCATTCCCCTGGTGATGCCTTAAGGGCTCCATCATGTTAGCCAGAATGTACCCTGGGAGATTATATCTGGGAGACACGTAGCTCAACAAGTACGGGACATCTTTTCCCTGCTGGTATTGGGGGGACAGGATGAATATCTGTGTGCTAAGCTCACTGAGATCTGTTAGGCTTGTTCCCTCTGAATAATTTATATTTTGAGAAACCTAGTACTTTCAAATTCATACAATAATGAGCTGTGTTATATTAGGATTCTATTATATGTTCACCTATCAAAATTTATACCTAAAATATTCACATTCAATATGGGGAGATACAAAGATAATTTAGATATCGTATATGATTAACTCTAGAAAACACATATCTTTTTTTTTTTTTTAAGAGACAGGGGTCTCACTATGTTGCCCAGGCTGGTGTCAAACTCCTGGGCTCACGCAGTTCTCCTATGTCAGGTTCCCAACATGCTGGGATTACAGGTGTGGGCCACCATGCCTGTTCAGAAAACACATATCTTAACGCAATACACAATAATCACAATAGCCGGAAACATAAGTTTCGTTTTATTTTGTTTTTTAATCAGAAAGACAACATATCCAGGTGAAAAATTTCCCCAGTGATGTAGGAAACGCCATTGTCTGCCATCAGCCCGTCTCTAAATTCTCACTCATGTTTGTTCATGTAGCTGCTGCTCCTAATTCCAGATGAAAACTTCCTGTCGTTCAAAGACAGAGCCATTTGTGTGTGATTTATGCAACCCCTGGGTTCCATCAAAATGAAAAGAGTTACTGAAATAGAAGTTTTTCTTATTGCCATGCCAACAGCAGACCCACAACCTCAGCTTACAAACACATTCTGTGCTAAAGCCCAAAGCACATACCCTCACGTGCCTCCATCAGAAAGATCTTTCCATTTCCTTCAAGAACAAACCTCCTTCACGTACAATATCCCTCTCAGTAGCATATGTAGGCCTCATTCCTCAGGGAACTTGCAGGAACACACACACACACACTCCTCCAGCACACACCTCCTTTCTCATTCTCCAGAGACCCAGGGGTGTGTGTGTGTGAATGTCTGAACTGATGACATATTGTGACAGAGGACGCAAGACAGTGAGGCACAGCCTCAAAGCAATGCAGGTCACAGCAATAGGCTTTATATAACCCAGAGCCACGGAGAGACCCAAAATAGCAGCCTCCCTGCTGCTCAGTTAGTCTCCTCCATCAACCAGGGATAAAATTAGAGCAGGCGCTGACGTGCACCTGCGTCTGCACAGGGACTCCAGGGAGACAGTGAGAACAGGCTCGACACTCTGCCATCGGCCACGCAGACTGCCAGATTTTTCAGACCCAATCTGTTACCAGACAGAACTGTGTGCGTGTGTGCGTGTGTGTGTGTGGTACGCGCGCGCATGGGTGTACATGCGGGCCATGTGGAGCCCTGCTCTGAGGAGAACATTTCAAGGAAATGGCGGGGAAGTTTGGCGGCATGGGGCTTTGAGAAGAATGTTCCAGGCTTTTTGGGGAGGAAGTCAGTCCCCACAGCAGTCTCCATTTTACTTCATAGTTCCTTTTTGCTGCCCTCCCTACCACTTCTCTCTGGCCTGTGTGGGGTCAAGTTTGGCTGGGACATCCTCCCTCTAAGACCTCCTTCTGCAGAACAAACAACAAACTAAAACAAAATCCTACTGTGTTTATTTCGATTCAACCAAACACACACAGTCTGGAGAGTAAAAGCTTGTGCCAAGAGGTCCAGAGGAGAGACAGGCTGGTGAATGTGGCCGAATGTTCTGCAGGCCCCGGGACCCCACTTTGCCTGGAAGCCATGAACGCCGCTCACACGTGGGATTGGCAGAAATCCTGTCCTCCCAAGGCAGCAGGTGATTTGTTCTTTTTCTGCTAGAGGGAAAACAAGGCAGAATAATTTTCCCCCCAAAGGATGCACAGTTAAAGGTTAGTCATTTTGGTCAGTACGTACCAGATATGATACAAATTTCAAAGGAGGAAGCATGGCTGACCCCAGGAACCAGAGACCAGATAAATAGGTACAAACTAGATGGAATGAGACAAGACTGTGTTTTGTTTTGTTTTCAGGAAAAAGCCATCATCCCACACTATGGCCTCTGAAATTCTACTATTACACATTCATTTTGGGAAGTTTATGTTCTTGGACTTCCCTCTGAAGTAAATACTTTAGAAGCTGGCCATGGTGGCACATGCATATAGTACTAGCTATTTGGGAGACTGAGGTGGGAGGATTGCTTGAGCCCAGGAGTTCAAGGTTACAGTGAGCTGCAATCATACTACTGCACCCCAGCCCTCTGGGTGACAGAGCGAGACTGCCTCTCTAAAGAAGATTTTTGGCCAGGCGCAATGGCTCACGCCTATAATCCCCACACTTTGGGAGGCCGAGGCTGGTGGATCACCTGAGTTCAGGAATTCGAGACCAGCCTGACCAACATGGAGAAACCCCGTCTCTAATAAAAATACAACATTAGCCAGGCGTGGTGGTGGGCACCTGTAATCCCAGCTAGTCAGGAGGCTGAGGCAGCAGAATCGCGTGAACCGAGGAGGCAGAGGTTGCAGTGAGCCCAGATCACACCACTGCACTCCAGCCTGGGCGACAGAGTGAGACCCTTTCTCCAAAATAATAATAATAATACATAAATAAATAAATAAAATAAAAATTTGTATGGGCCAGGCACAGTGGCTGACGCCTGTAATCCCAGCACTTTGTGAGGCTGAGGCAGGTGGATGGCTTGGGCTCAGGAACTTTAGACAAGCCTGGGCAACATGGCAAAACCCTATCTCTACTAAAAATACAAAAATAGCCAGGCGTGGTGGTGCACACCTGTAGTTCCAGCTGCTTGGGAGGCTGAGGCAGGAGGGTCATTTGAGCCCAGGAAGTTGAGGCTGCAGTGAGCAGTGACTGTGCCACTGCACTCCTGGCTGGGTGAAACAGTGAGATCTTGTCTCAAAAAAAAAACAAAAAAAAAAAAAAACAAAATGGGGGAGCCGGGTGCGGTGGCTCACGCTAGTAATCCCAGCAGTTTGGGAGGCTGAGGCAGGCGGATCACAAGGTCAGGAGATCAAGACCAGCCTGGCCAACATGGTAAAACTCCATCTCTACTAAAAATACAAAAATTAGCCGGGTGTAGTGGCACGCACCTGTAATCCCAGCTACTCAGGAGGCTGAGGCAGGAGAATCACTTGATCCAGAGAGTCGGAGATTGCAGTGAGCTGAGATGGCGCCACTGCACTCCAGCCTGGTGACAGAGCAAGATTCCATCTCAAAAAATAATAATAATAACAATAATAATAAAAATTTAAAAATTTAAGAAGAAAAAAATACCTTAGTGAGTGGTAACATATTCAACTATTTCACATGGAGGTATCCATAATTTATCCTTTTCCTTTTAAGGTAACCCACATAAATCCTGGATTCCCATATAGCCCAGGATCTGTGCAGTATCATTTTCAAAAAACAAACAACATACACACATGTGCGAAAGCACACACACACACACACAATAATCTAATTTTTAATGGCCAGGTGTGGTAGCTCACGCCTATAATCCCAGCATTTTGTGAGTTCGAGATGGGTGGATTACCTAAAGTCAGGAGTTTCAGACCAGCCTGGCCAACATAGCAAAACCCCGTCTCCACTAAAAATACAAAAAATGACCTGGGCATGGTAACACATGCCTGTAATGCCAGCTCCTCAGGAGGCTGAGGCAGGAGAATCACTTGAACCCAGGAGGCAGAGGTTGCAGCTAGCCGAGATCGAGCCACTGCACTCCATCCTGGGCAACAAGAGCGAAACTCCGTCTCAAAATAAAATAAAATAATTTTAAAAATAATTCCCATTTTTATGTTAATATTGAGAAAAGCAACAAAAAGGATCTGACAGCAAGCAAAACCACACTCTGAACTTCCCTTTTCCCTCCTCCAAGTCTTCTTTTTTTTTTTTTTTGAGATGGTGTCTTGCTCTGTCACCCAGGCTGGAGTGCAGTGGTGTGATCTCAGCTCACTGCAACCTCCACTTCCCAGGTTCAAGCAGTTCTCCTGCCTCAGCCTCCTGAGTAGCTGGGACTACAAGTGCGTGCCGCCACATCCAGCTAATTTTTGTATTTTTATTTTATTTTATTTTATTTATTTATTTTGAGACAGAGTCTTGCTCTGTCGCCAGACTGGAGTGCAGTAGTGTGGTTTGTATTTTTAGTAGAGACCGGGGTTTCACCATGTTGATCAGGCTGCTCTCAAACTCCTGACCTTGTGATCTGCCCGCCTTGGCCTCCCAAAGTGCTGGGATTACAGGCATGAACCACCATGCCCGGCCCCCTCCTCCAAGTCTTATAGCTGCTCTGAGCCCTCTAAAACTTCCAGACACCCTTAGATATTGATCTCCCTCTCTCAACCTCTCCTTTAGCTTTTTAGTTTTGTGTCCATTGACCAGCATCTCTGGCTTCTTCTAGTCCTCTCCAATGTGCTCACTCTTTGGCTTCTTCATGCACAAAAAGGAAGCAGCTGAGAGGCTGACTCAGTAAGCAAGAATCTGTTCCCTCTTCAAAGTCTAGGCATAAGGGTTCAGAGCCAGGGCGGCTACTCACCCTGCTAGACCAATAGGGCTGTGGTGCTGTCGTGGGTAGGGTCAGGGAGATCTCTGAGGAAAGGACTTTGCTAAAGGAGATGGGAAGGATGGGCGTGGAGAAATGGAGTGGAGGGAACTTCAAAGTGAAATTTCTGTCGTTTGACAGTTTTCTTCTTTGGCCTACCTCGTTACTGAAAGTACATGGTACTTTGTCTTAGTATTATGTCCACCTTTTCTGTGCTCCCTACCTGCTTTCAACCTCTGATCTCACTCTCCCCACTGAACATTGGCCCCACTGGACAGCTCCACTGCTACTGAACAGGTTTCTTCGTGCCCTTTGTTCATGAAGAAACTTTGTTCGTGACCTTCTCTCTCTCTTCCTTCCTTCCTTCCTTCCTTCCTTCCTTCCTTCCTTCCCTCCCTCCCTCCCTCCCTCCTTTCTTTCTTTCTTTCTTTCTTTCTTTCTTTCTTTCTTTCTTTCTCTCTTTCTTTCTTTTTTTTGATGGAATCTCTCCCTGTCACCCAGGCTGGAGTGCAGTGGCACAATCTCGGCTCACTGCAACTTCTGCCTCCCGGGTTCAAGCAGTTCTTCTGCCTCAGCCTCCCTAGTAGCTGGGATTATAGGCGCACACTACCAGCCCGACTAATTTTTGTATTTTTAGTAGAGACAGGGTTTCACCATATTGGCCATGAGGGGTCTCGAACCCCTGACCTCAGATGATCCACCCGCCTCAGCCTCCCAGTGCTGGGATTACAGGCATGAGCCACCGCACCAGGCCCCTTCTCTCTTTCCATAATGTTCTTTTCTCTCTTCCCTTTCCCCTACCCACTTGTCTCCCTTCTTGGCAGCCTAGAGAACTTAAATTCATTCTTCAGTACTCAGCTCAAAGGTTACCCACCCTGGCACTTTCCCTTTCCCTTTCCTCTCGCCCTCTCACACATGGTATGCAGAATTCTAAGATGGCCTCCAAGATTTCAGTCTCCTGGTGTACACATCTTACACAATCCCCTCTCCTTGAGTGTGGGCAGGATTTGTGAATATGATGGGATGTCACTCCCTTGATTATGGTAAAAATAATTTTGCAGATGTAATTAAGGTCCCTAATCAGCTGATTTTGGGTTAATCAAAAGGGAGTTTATTCTGGGTAGGTCTGTCCTAATTAGAGGAGTCCTTCAAAAAGGGACTAGGGGCCAGGCATGATGGCTTATGCCTATAATTCCAGCATTTTGGGAGGCAAGAGGACCTCTTGAGCCCAGGAGTTCTAGAACAGCTGGGGCAGCATAGCAAGACTCCCATCTCTACAAAGAAAAAATTGTTTTAATTAGCCAGGCATGGTGGCATATGCCTGTGGTCCCAGCAACTTGGGAGGCTGAGGCAAGAGGATGGCCTGAGCCCAGGAGTTCGAGGCTGCAGTGAGCTGTGATAGCATCACTGCATTTCAGTCTGGGTGACAGAGTGAAACCCTGTCTCAAAAATAAATAGCCAGGCAGGCTGGCTCATGCCTGTAATCCCAGCACTTTGGGAGTCCGAGGCAGGTGGATCACCTCAGGTCAGGAGTTTGAGACCAGCCTGGCCAGCATGGTAAAACCCTATATCTACTAAAAATACAAAATTAGCTGGGCATGGTGGTGGATGCCTATAATCCCAGCTATTCAGGAGGCTGACACGGGAGAATCACTTCAACCCAGGAGGTGGAGGTTGCGGTGAGCCAAGATCGCGCCATTGCACTCCAGCCTGGGCAACAAGAGCGAAACTCTATCTCAAATTAAATAAGTAATAAAACCCTGAAAACAAAAAGGGACTAGGATCCTCCCTGAAGTCAAAGAGAATTTCCTGCTAGTCTTGAAGAAGAAAGCTGCCACCTTATAAGAGGATCTGTGAAGGGGGCCATGTGACAAAGACTTCAGGGAAGCCTCTAGTTGAGAGTGGCCCCCGGTGACATCTACCAAGAAAACAAAGGCCTCAATCATATAGATGCAAGAAACTAAATTCTGCCAACAATCACATGAGCCTGGAAGAGGGCCTCAACCTCCAGGAAGAAATGCAACCCGGAAGACACCTTTGTGTCTTGTGAGACCCTGAGTAGAGGACCCAGTTCAGCCATACCTGCACCCATGACACATGGAAACTGTGAGATAATGCATTGCTGTTGCTTTAAGCTACTAAACTGTAGTGATTTATTATGTAGAAGTAGAAAACTAATACCACCACCCCTCCCAAGAATTCATCTTCCGGACTCTGTAGCACATTGCACTCATCAGTATTATAACCCGCCCTACAACATATCATACTTATTATCCCCCACACATCTGCCACCTGACTGTCACTGCAATCCCAGGCCCAGTCTTTTTTGGGCTTGGTACCAAGTATCTGGAAGCTAAAAGGTAGGAAGTAATACATGCTTGTTGAAGTAATGTCATGCAAACCCAAAATTGTTTCCTATCTCCACTCCATGAGTATTTTCAAAGGAGATAATCTTTTCTTTTCTTTTCTTTTTCTTTTACTTTTTATTTTCTTTTCTTTTTTTTTTTTTCTGTTAGACCAAGTCTCACTGTGTTGCCCAGGCTGGTGTGCAGTGGTGTAATCTCAGCTCGCTGCAACCTCTGCCTCCTGGGTTCAAGTGATTCTTGTGCCTCAGCCTCCCGAGTAGCTGGGACTGCAGGCGTGAGTCACCACGCCCGGCTAATTTTTGTATTTTTAGTGGGGACAAGGTTTCGCCATGTTGACCAGGCTGGTCTCGAACTCCTGACCTCAGGTGTTCCACCCAGCTTGGCCTCCCAAAGTGCTGGGATTACAGGCATGAGCCACTGTGCCTGGCCGGAGGTAATCTTTTTGACATCTTGTGTATGTGTAGGGCTGGCTCAGTTGTCCATGACATTTTGTATGTACATACATAGATTTAAGTATCAATTTAATGAATTCTATAGTAGCCCCTAAAACAAGATATGGTTTCAGACTTCCCCCCTGGCTTTAGGCTATAACATTTCTCTTGAATGTTCTGAGAATATTAGTTCCTCCATGACAATGTCTTTAAAATTGTGTCGTGTAACACTAACCCTTAAATGGGCTGTGGGCAGCTGTCAAGTTTCAGGCCTCAACTCTTGGCAAGATGTTGTCTCTCTCAGAGGCCTTTAGAATGTCTCCAAAGCACACTACAGTGTATCTGCTGAACTTTTATGCAACAGCCTCTGTACCTCATGGTCAGGTATCAGTTTCGTTGTTGTAATATCCCCTTAACAACCATTGCAATGGCCAGGACATGTGGCCTGGCCTGTGGTTCAGAAACATAGGCACTGTAGCCACATATGACCCCAGAAACAGGGACCAGGTCTATGAGGTTGATTTGCTTGATTCCTACTCCACCCCCATATATGTGTGTGCACACACACAGACACATACATGCATGTGTGCACAGACACCCACACACCTTCTTTATTGGCACCACTGATAATATAAAATACCTGTAACAAGGGACAGAGCTTTTTCTTTTTCTCTGCGTAAGAAGATTTATGGGGTAAAAGCTCCTGAATAGACTGGGCACAGTGGCTCACGTCTGTAATTCCAGCACTTTGGGAGTCTGAGGCAGGTGGATCACGAAGTCAAGAGATCAAGACCATCCCAGCCAAGATGGTGAAACCCCATCTCTACTAAAAACACAAAACTTCGCTGGGCGTGGTGGCGGGTGCCTGTAGTCCCAGCTACTCAGAAGGCTGAGGCAGGAGAATCGCTTGAACCCGGGAGGCGGAGGTTGCAGTGAGCTGAGATCACGCCACTGCACTCTAGCCTGGGTGACAGAGCAAGACTCCATCAAAAAGAGAAAGAAAGAGAGAGAGAGAGAAAAAAAGAGAGAGAGAGAAAGAAAGAAGGAAGGAAAGAAAGAAAGAGAGAAAGAGAGAAAGAAAAGAAAAGAAGAGAAAAGAAAAGAAAAGAAAACAGGAAGAGGAAGATTTCTCAAGGATTGCCATATCTAAGCCAAAGGCCTTGAGAGGGAAGGGAGGGAAAGGAAGTCTGGGGCATGGCAGGCACCTCTCCCTGCCTTTGATTCAGACATTCCTGTTGCTTCCTGGGTGTAGACACTTTTCTCTCAGCCTGCTTCCTTGTAGGCAAAATGGGTGTAATAATCGCACTCACCTTATGGGGTTGTTTTAAGAATTACATGAAACAATGCATGTTAGGCAGACAACTCAAGGGTCGGCACACAGAAAGCCTCCCTTTAGCTATTACCATTATTTGACCTGTAATCAGGCTCAAAGAGTGTCTTTTAGGGTCTCAAAAATTGGGTGCAAATTGGCTCTCCCCTGTAGTTGGTGGTTGCTCATCAGGTGTTTAGGACGTCTGCAAAGTAAGGAGGTCTGACAGACTCCTCATTGTAAGCTGTTCCCTAGTCACTCCACCCCCATACTGGGAGTGGCAAGGTAGGCACTTGGCAAGAAACCCAGCAGTGAGACAATAGGTGTGAAAGATGAACAGGAAGTATGGTTTGGAAGCAAGCGCTAGCACCAAACCACTCATGGAGAACACCTAATCTGGCCGCTGATTGGGGGCTGAGCCATCACTCGGATCAAGCTTCAACGGGAAGGTGTGTTTTCATGCCCAAACTTACAGCAGGCAGACCTTCACCAGGGAGACTGATTGAACTGATCACCAAGGGCTCCCTTGAGACAGCACGGCCTTTGGCCTTCCAGGTTCAAATCCTAGGTCACCCAGTTACTACCTGAGGCACATTATTTAACCTCTTGGAGCCCCAGCTGTCTTATCTTTGAAACAGGCTGATGGGAGGGTTAGTGGAGATAACGTGGGAAGAGCCTAGCACAGGGCCTGGCCCACTCCATAAATGTGAGCTCCCTCCCATTTCCCCTCCCAGGCGTCTGAGACACCCCTCCACCCCTTCCTCGTCTCCTCACTGAAGACAGTTCAGCACGCTGTCTGGGGATGACGCCAGTTCTTGATTATTTGATATTGCCACACATCTGGCCTTATCACTGACTATTGACTATAAGACTGGCTGCCCTCTGCTCCACCTGGCTCCTTCCGGCCAGTTGGCTTCTCCTGACGTACTTGGACAGCAGTGAAGGGTTGGGTCAGGTCACCTGGGGCACCAGGGTTGATGTGAAAGAGTTTTTCCTCAATATTCCAAACTTACAAGAAGGAATGACTTTAAAAATGCATATGTATCTGCGTGCCTGAAACACACACCTTTGACAAGTTTCCTTCCTTTGAGTACCCAGACTCCAGTTGTTCTGACAAGTGTCCTGCCTGGTCCTCCCTCTGAACACTTCCGTAGTTTCCAAGCTTCTCTTCCAGATAATCTAGGGTTCCTGTTTCTCAGTTCATCTCCTAAATGTTGGGGTTCTAGGAGATTCTGCCCTCAGTGCCCCCACCCACCATGCTCTCTGCATGACCTCAACCGCCGCCATACCCTGCTGAGTTCCGAATCCATCTGCCTGGCTCTTCTGCCCACACATCTGCATACACAGCTGCCTCCATTTCCACCTGGTGGTTCTTAGACTTAATGTGTACAAAACAGAATGATTGATCTTCTCAACACCCACCTAATCCTTCTATATTCTGTGCCCCAGGAAACGGCATGTTCTGCAAACCCAGAAACATAAGCAGATCTCCTCTTGGTCTCCGTCTTCTGTTAATTCAATTTCCTTAGTATCTCTTGACTGTATCCCCTCCTTCCCATCTACCTTCCGCCTCTGCATTCTGGCTGCCGCTGTGTCTCCCCTGTTACACGGGAACCACGGCCTCAGTGGGCTCCTTGCTTCTAGTATCTGTTCTCCACCATTGCCCCCAGAGAGAACTTTCTAAAATGCAAATCTGACGGCACTCCTCCGCTTACTTAAAAATCTCTTGGCCAGGCGCAATAGCTCATGCCTGTAATCTCAGCACTTTGGGAGGCTGAGGCGGGCAGATCCTGAGGTCAGGAGTTCGAGACCAGCCTGACCAACATGGAGAAATCCCATCTCTACTAAAAATACAAAAATTATCTGGGTGTGGTGGCACATGCCTGTAATCCCAGCTACTTGGGAGCCTGAGGCAGGAGAATCGCTTGAATCCGGGAGACAGAGGTTGCGGTGAGCCAAGATTGTGCCATTGCACTCCAGCCTGGCAACAAGAGCAAAACTCTGTCTCAAAAAAAAAAAAAAAAAAAATCTCTCTAGGGCCCTTTCTCAGTCAGGTCCAGACAGGGAACTGAAACCACACCAGCTATTGTAACGGGGTCAATTTAAGATAAAGAATTGTTTACTAGGTCAAAAACAAAAAAGAATTGTTAACTTCAACTTGGCAAGTGAAATGACAAAGAGAACACTGAGGTATCACTGAGGCAGCAACTGCAGGAAACAGCTACTCCTCCTCCCAGGACTGTGGGAACAAAGGGGAAAAGGTGGGGTTATTAATTTAGGGAGGAGGGATCCATGGCTTTAATGATAAGAAACAACCTAGAATGATGTGCAAAGTCCTCGTGGTCTGTCCCCTGCTTTCTTTCTGGCTTTCTCTGTAGTCACAGCACTGGCTTCTTCATCCTTAGCCCAGGCTGAGCCACTCTGCTCTCACCACTCCATGCTTTTCACATGTGCTGCTGCCGCCTGGAATATCGTTCCTCACCCTTTTTCCTGGTAACTCACCCTTCATTCAGAAGACTT
Source organism: Piliocolobus tephrosceles (assembly GCF_002776525.5). NCBI lineage: Eukaryota > Metazoa > Chordata > Mammalia > Primates > Cercopithecidae > Piliocolobus > Piliocolobus tephrosceles. Next base: position 31,312,821 of record NC_045439.1, read on the forward strand.
TGCTGACCGCTGCCGCACTTCAGGCTGAGTTCAGTAGCCCCCTTTCTCTTCTTTTCTTTTCTTTTTCTTTTTCTTTTTTCTTTTTTTGAGATGGAGTTTCGCTCTTGTTGCCCAGGCTGGAGTGCAGTGGCGCAATCTTGGCTCACTGCAACCTCTGCCTCCTGGGTTCAAGCGATTCTCCTGCCTCAGCCTCCTGAGTAGCTCGGATTACAGGCATGTGCCACCATGCCTGGCTAATTTTTTGTACATTTTAGTAGAGACGAGGTTTCACCATGTTGGTCAGGCTGGTCTCAAACTCCCGACCTCAGGTGATCTGCTCACCTCAGCCTCCCAAGGTGCTAGGATTACAGGCGTGAGCCACCGTGCCCAGCCTCAGGGCCCCCTTTCTTTTATTTTTTTGAGACAGGGTCTTGCTCTGTCACCCAGGCTAGGTGCAGTGGCACGATCTCAGCTCACTGCAGCCTCAACCTCCCGGGCTCAAGCAATGCTCCCACGACAGCCTCCCAAGTAGCTGAGACTACAGGCATGTGTCACCATGCCCAGAGAATATTTAGATGATTTGTAGAGATGGGGTTTCACCATGTTACCCAGGGTGGTCTTGAACTCCTAGACTTAAGCCATCCACCTGCCTCGGCCTCCGAAAGTGCTGGGATTACAAGTGTAAGCCACTGTTCCCAGCCTCAGTGGACCCCTTTCGTAAGGGCACCCATAATATGCTGGTCATATCACTACCACATCACACTGTATCATCATTGTCAGTTTGGTCATCTACGAGCTCCATGGGACAGGACAGGGACAGTCCCTTTTTTCTCTTTGCCCCTCCAGTTTTCAGTACTGGCAGGTAGCATGCACTCAATACATTGTCGAGTATTAAAATCAAACCCATGTTGCCTCTCATATAAATAAATAATATTCTCCTGCCTGATTTCCCCACCAAATCCAACCTTCCTAAGGGCCAACTCTGGTCCTATCTCTCTAATAATCAAAAAATCTTCAGTGGCTCCCGGTTGTCTGTGGAATAAAGTCCAAACTCCTTAGCATGCCATGTCTGGTGTTGTCTCTGACCTTGCTATCTAGGCTTATTGCCCCCTACACCCCTGCACGCACCACCCCTGCCAGGCTCCTCCCATGCCAGGCCACTCGCTATTTCCTCAGCACCTTGGACTCTGTCCCTCTGGATCAGAGTTCACTCTGTTACCCTCACCAGGAATACCTTTTGGGGTTACCTTTCCCTGTTGCAATTCTCACCAACCTTCAAGGCCTGGTGGCTAGACCATCTACCTCAAGAAAACTTCCTGCATCCTCCTGAAGTAGTGGAGGATCAAGTCTCAAATATTGAACAGGACATTTATATCCCTATGAGGTCGGTCTAGCTTCTGCTCACTAGTCTCACCTTCTCTCTTCCCACTCACCTCTTTGCTCTGTCTGCCCTAGAATGCTGGCCTTCTCTGGGCTCCTAACATGTGCCAGGCTGTTCCATGCTGCTCAGCCATTGTGCACGCTGTTCCTTCTGTCTGGAAGGCTGTCCTGTTCACCCTTCACCCCCCTCACTTTCCTGACCCCAGACCATGTGAGTGCTCTTTGTTGGCATTCTGTGTGTGACCTTTTATTCAGTTGTGTCTCCCGGCTCTTCTGGGCTCTATACTGCATGAAAGCGGAGCCTGTGTGTATCTTTTTACTTCTTCTTCTTCTTCTTCTTCTTCTTCTTCTTCTTCTTATTATTATTATTATTATTATTATTATTATTACTATTATTATTATTTTGAGACAGAATTTCACTCTTGTTGCTCAGGCCAGAGTGCAATGGCGTGATCTTGGCTCACCACAACCTCTGTCTAACAGGTTCAAGCGATTCTCCTGCCTCAGCCTCCCGAGTAGCTGGGGTTACAGGCATGCGCCAACATGCCCTACTAATTTTGTATTTTTAGTAGAGACGGGTTTTCTCCATGTTGGTCAGGCTGGTCTCGAACTCCTGATCTCAGGTGATCCTCCCGCCTCAGCCTCCCAAAGTGCTGGGATTACAGGCGTGAGCCACGGCACCTGGCTACTTTTTATTATTTTTATTTTTATTTTTTGAGATAGATTCTCGCTCTGTCACTCAGGCTGGAGTGCAGTGGCACAAATTCGGCTCACTGCAAACTTCTGCCTCCCAGGCTCAAGTAACCCTCACATCTCAGTCTCCTAAGTAGCTAGGATTACAGGTGTGCACCACCACTCCTGGCTAATTTTTTTGTGTTTTTAGTAGAGATAGGGTTTCACCATGTTGGCCAGGACGGTCTCAAACTCCTAACCTCAGGTGATCCACCCACCTTGGCCTCCTGAAGTGCTAGGATTACAGGTGTGAGCTGCCGTGCCCAGCCCTGTGTGTTTCTTGTTATCATTCCATCCCTAGTGCATAGCACAGTGCCTAGGCACACCAGATGCTCAAAAATGTTTACTCACTAACAAGTTTCTCCATTTACACCACTCTCAGCAATCTTCAGCAAAATGGTTATTTCTATATACATACTTTTCCCCATCTTCATCATAAGCTGCATTTTTCTTCTTCTTCTTCTTCTTTTTTTTTTTTGAGACAGGGTCTCACTCTGTTGCCCAGGCTGGAGTGCAGTGGCACATCCTTGGCTCACTGCAGCCTCGACCTCCTGGGCTCAAGCAATCCTCTTGCCTCAGCCTTCTGAGCAGCAGGGACTGCAGGAGCATGCCACTACACCTGGCTAATTTTTTGTATTTTTTGTAAAGAGAGGGCTTTGTCATGCTGCCTAGTCAGGTCTCAAACTCCTGAGCTTAAGCTATCCTCCTGCCTCAGCCTCCCAAAGTGTTGGGATTACAGAGATAAGCCACCATGCCTAGCAGTAAGCTGCTTTTTAAATAAAAATTTTAAAATACCTTTTGTTTTGTTTTGTTTTGAGCAGGAGTCTTGCTCTGTTGCCCAGGCTGGAGCACAGTGGTCCCATCTCGACTCACTGCAACCTCCACCTCCTGGATTCAAGCAATCTTTCTGCCTTAGCCTCCAGAGTAGCTGGGATTACAGGTGCCTGCCACCGTGCCTGGCTAATTTTTGTATTTTTAGTAGAGATGGGGTTTCACCATGTTGACCAGGCTGGTCTCGGACTCCTGACCTCAAGTAATCCTCCCACCTCAGCCTCCCAAAGTGCTGGGATTACAGGTGTAAGCCACCACACCTGGACAAAAATACCTTTTTATTATGAACATTTTGAAAGATCCACAAAAGTCAAAACATAATGTTAATAACCCCCCTTTCTCATCATGCTACCTCGATAGTCATCAACATTTGGCCAGTTGTATTTCATCTGTCCCCCTTTTTTTTCTGAATTATTTGAAAGTACATCTCAGACATCATGAATCAAACACTTCTTGGGAGTTGATTTGTCTTGTTTATGTTTCTCATGGCCTTTAGCTTAGTATCTGGCCCCTAACAGATGACAATTGTTAACTGAATTAATCAAGGAAAAACATGATTCATTCATTCAAAAATTCATTCAACAAATACTTATTGAGTAGCCACTACATACCAGACACTGTCCTAGGCATTGGGGATAGATTCTAATGGGAGGACACAGGAATGAACAAATGAATGAATGAATAAATGACAAAAATTTAATTTTTTTAATATTTTTGAGACAGAGTTTCACTCTGTCACCCAGGCTGGAGTACAGTGGTGCGATCTCAGCTTACTGCAACCTCCGCCTCTTGAGTTCAAGCAATTCTCCTGCCTCAGACTCCCGAGTAGCTGGGATTACAGGCATGCACTACCACACTGGCTAATTTTTGTATTTTTAGTAGAGGTGGGGGTTTCACCATTTTGCCTAGGCTGGTCTCGAACTCCTGAGCTCCAGCAATCCACTTACCTCGGCCTCCCAAAGTGCTGGGATTATAGGTGTGAGCCACTGCACCTAGCCCAAATGACAAAATTTTAAAGAGCACATTACTGCAGATTATATGGGGCAACAAAAAGAAAAAAAAAGAAAGAAAGAAAAAATCCCATACTGATAAGTGGTATGCAAATAATTAAAACAGGTGAATGTGATAGCAAGTGATTAAGTGGCTACTTGGAACAGGTGGTGGTTAGGGAGAGCCTCTCTGAGAAGGTGACCTTTATACTGCATCTTGAATGGCAAGAAGGAACCAGCCGTGGGAAACTGAGTGAGAAAAGCAGTCCAGATGGAAAGAACAGCAACTGCAGTGTCCCTAAGGCAGAGCCAGCTTGACTGTTTGAGGAACAGAGAGAAAGGCAGTGTGGCTAGAGTGTCGGGGGTGGCGGGGGGAAGTGGCAGGAGTGAGGTCTGAGAAGCAAGCAGAGACCACATCCTGTAGGGATTAAGGTTTTGTTGAAGGTTTGTTTGGAATCCATTGGAGGCTTTGCAGGGGAGTGATACAATCTGTTTAAAAGATCATTTTGCAGGCCACGTGCGGTGGCACATGCCTGTAATCCCAGCACTCTGGGAGGCTGAGGTAGGTGGATCACTTGAGGTCAGGAGTTTGAGATCAGCCTGGCCAACATGGTGAAACCCCATCTCTACTAAAAATACAAAAATTAGCCAGGCGTAGTGGCACGCGCCTGTAATACCAGCTACTCAGGTGACTGAGGCAAGAGAATCACTTGAACCTGGAAGGTAGAAGTTGTAGTGAGTAGAGATTGTGCCACTGGACTCCAGCTTGGATGACAGAGTGAGACTCCATCTCAAAGGAAAAAAAAGAAAAGATCATTTTGCAGCCTGTGCAATATATTAAGACCCTGTCTCTACGAAAAAAAAAGAAAGAAAGAAATTAGCTGTGGCCGGGCTTGGTGGCTCATGCTTGTAATCCCAGCACTTTGGGAGGCCGAGTGGGTAGATCACAAGGTCAATTGATCTAGACCATCCTGGCCAACATGGTGAACCCCTGTTTCTACTAAAAATACAAAAATAAAAATTAGCTGGGTGTGGTGGCACGCACCTGTAGTCCTAGGTACTGAGGAGGCTGAGGCAGGATAATTGCTTAAACCTGGCAGGCAGAGGGTGCAGTGAGTCGAGATCACGCCATTGCACTCCAGCCTGGCAACAGAACAAGACTCTGTCTCAAAAAAAAAAAAAAAAAAAAAAAAAAAATTACCTGGGCACATGCCTGTCATCCCACCTACTTGCAAGACTGAGGCAGGAGGATCACTGGAGCCCAAAAGGTCAAGGTTGTAGTGAGCTGTGATCGCGCCACTGCACTCCGGCCTGAGCGACAGCAAGACTCAGTGTCAAAAAAATTTAATAAATAAAAATACTTTTTAAAAAACAAAAGATCATTTTGGCAGTGGTGTGGAAAATAAGGCATATGGTGGCAGGAAGACTAATGAAAAGGCAATTGCAAAAGTTTAGGAAAGAGTGATGGTGTTTTAGGCCAGGTAGGAGCAGCAAAGATAGAGAGAAATGGAAGACATAGGAGATGTGTTGGAGGCAGAGTGGACGGGTCTTGCTGATGGATTCAATGTGGAGGTGAGGGAAAGAGTCAAAGATGATTCCTGAGAGAAGGAAGGTCACTCTTACAGAGTGAGGGGCACCAGTGATGGGGAGGAGGCAGTCGGGGGTTCCAGCTAGCGAACGGCAGTGTGGGCATACATAACACTAGGTGGAGTCAGCCAAGCTCACACAGTTCTACTTCAGAAGCTTCAGCACCAGCCTCAGGTTCCTCGTCTGTAAAATGGCCATGACAATAACATCCTGAGCATTTCGTTTCAAGGTTAAAATGAGAAGGTGCATGAAGGGTCAGTGGTGAGCTAATGCACAGTGAATGTCCTTAACCCATTTCCTCTTCCTAGAATGCGCTCTCCCACCGTGAGCTTCCATCTGTCTGCAGAGCCATCCAGGGGAGTGGGTGTACTTCCCTCGGTCGGGAGTGTCACACTCCCCAGGGAGAACCCGACTCACCCACTCACTGCTTGGGTAATTCTTGTACTTTTGATACTCCCTGAAGGCAGGGCTGGGACAATAGGGAAATCGTTGCCCCAGGGCTAAGGTTCTTTTAGGGGATGAGTGAGACCCAGGATTCTTGGGGGCCTGGACTTCCCCAAAAAGGGGTAAAAATGAGAAGGGAGCGGGAAGAGTAGGAGGCTGTGGGTGCTGCTCCTCTGTTTATGTGGGATCCAGGGAGGCAGGACCCCCCAGAGACCGGGGGCTCTGTGCTCATGGCTCCTCCCCTGACCCAGTGATTCAATGAATACAAAGGGCCCCAGGAACTTGCCTTGGCTTGTACTTGGGGAAATGCTTCCCGACCTCCTATAACTAGAATCAGAGAGCAGGAGCCAGGCCACCTAAAAGTGGCTCTCCCTATTGTCTCCCTCCTGACTCCCCAGACGGCACAAGTGCTAACCTTTTTAAAAGTTATATATGTATGTGTATATGTATGTATATATACACACGTATATCATATTTTATAAGTATGTATATGTATAGAAAGCTAAAAAATAGACATTAAAATGTTAGAGGTAGATTTTCTCTAGGTGGCGGAATTGTGAATTATTTTTATCTATGATTTTTCTTATTTTCTGCAACGTGTTTTTTCCCAAAAGGGCAAACTATTACAACTAAAGAACTTCTAAAATATCTTTCTTTCAAAGTGCTCAAAATCTTCCATGATTCTGATCTCTCCCTGAAACCCTCTCCATGGGAGTATTTGTATAAGAGTGATAGTAAAGATCTTTTTTTTTTTTTTTTTTTGAGACTGAGTCTCCCTCTATCACCCAGCATGGAATGCAGTGGCAGGATATTGGCTCACTGCAACCTCCATCTCCCAGGTTCAAGCGATTCTCCTGCCTCAGCCTCCTAAGTAGCTGGAATTACAGGTGCCCACCACTACGCCCAGTTACTCTTTGTATTTTTTTTATTTTATTTTTTGAGATGGAGTCTTGCTCTGTATCGCCCAGGCTGGAGTGCAGTGGCGGGATCTCGGCTCACTGCAAGCTCTGCCTCCTGGGTTCATGCCGTTAGCCTGCCTCAGGCTCCAGAGTAGCTGGGACTACAGGCGCCCCGCCATGACGCCTAGCTAATTTTTTGTATTTTTAGTAGAGACGAGGTTTCACCATCTTAGCCAGGATGGTCTCAATCTCCTGACCTCGTGATCCACCCGCCTTGGCCTCCCAAAGTGCTGGGATTACAGGCGCGAGCCACCATGCCCAGCCTACACTTTGTATTTTTAGTAGAGACAGGGTTTCACCATGTCGGCCAGGCTGGTCTCAAACTCCTCACCTCAAGTGATCTGCCCACCTCAGCCTCCCAAACTGCTGGGATTACAGGCATGAGACACCATGCCTGGCCCATTCATTATTTTATTTAACAAATAAATATTATGTGCTTAATGTGTATTATTTCTGGACTCTATAGGAATAAAAGATGTTTAGGATACAGTTCCTTTCTCTTTTTTTGAGACTGAATCTCACTCTGTTGCCCAGGCTGGAGTGTAGTGGCATGATCTCGGCTCACTGCAACCTCTGCCTCCCAGGTTCAAGCGATTCTCCTGCCTCAGCCTCCCGAGTAGCTGAGATTACAGGCATGCACCACTATGCCTGGCTAATTTTGTATTTTTAGCAGAGACAGGCTTTCACCATATTGGCCAGGCTGGTCTCAAACTCCTAACCTCGTGATTCCCCGACCCTTGGCCTCCCAGAGTGCTGGAATTACAGGTGTGAGCCACTGCACCCAGCCCTGTCCTCTTTTTAATTTAGATTTAAAAAGCAAAAATAGGCTGGGCAATGGCTCATGCTTGTAATCCCAGCACTTTGGGAGGCCACAGCAGGAGGACTGCATGAGGCCAAGGGTCCAAGACCAGCCTGGGCAACATAGCAAGACCCCACCTCTACAAAAAATAAAAATAAAAAATTAGCAAAAAATAATTAAAGCAGAAAAAGGCAAGGAAATGAATGAATAATATGGAAAATTAGGGGTATTGAGGAGGATATTATAACTACCATCTGGAGACATTAAAGGTTATTACATGCAAGAAATGGGATTTCTGGCTGGGCGAGGTGCCCACACCTATAATATCAGCACTTCAGGAGGCTGAGGCGGGCAGATTACTTGAGGCTAGGAGTTCAAGACCTGCTTGGGCAACATAATGAGAACCCATCTCTACAAAAAAAAAAAAATGTAGCCAGATGTGATGGCATGCACCTGTAGTCCCAGCTACTCAGGAGGCCGAGGTGGGAGGATTGCTTGAGCCCTGGAGGTTGAGGCTGCAGTGAGCTACGGGGGAACCACTGTACTCCAGTCTGTGTGACAGAGCAAGACCCCATATCAAAAGTAAAAGAAAAAAAGAAATAGAATTTCTGAGCCTCAAGGGGTGGATAAGACTTGGATAAGTGGAGCAGGTGGAAGGGCATTCCAGGCAAGCTCAATGACATGAGCAAAGACACTGAGGCAGAGAGGTGCCAGGGTAGTTTGGAAAACAGCAAGTAAAGGACACTGACTGTCTCGACTGTCATGGCTAACAAGTAATGGTTTACCATATATGCATATATGTATATATATACACACTCCCGTGGGAGTTTGGCTCACAGTGATCCTATAAAGTAGATGGGGCAGTACCATGCTCCCATTTCATCGATGGGGAAACTAAAAGTCTGCTGAGACAATGGCTTCTATCCGAGGCCTCCAAGTCGAAGTGGAAGATACAGAAAGATAAAGTTTTCAGATCTCCTAACCTCATGGGGTGCTCACACCTGAGAAAGAACCTGTGGATACAGACAGAAGATTTCTCATCAAGAAGAAAACCAAGGCACTAAGGATATGGAGCAGCATTCCATTACTCACAAATCAATGACCAAACCAACATGCCCTCTATGTGTATACAGGCTGTACATCATTGCTTGAGCATAGAGAAAGGTATAGAAAACTATATACCATGCTGTCAACATTGATTTGGGTGGAAGAGGGTACAGGAAAAGACAGACAGAAGGTGGGAAAAAAGAAATACAATGAATAAAAAGTTTTCAAGAACACAGTTAGAAAAAGCATAAAGATGTTTGTTGGAGGCATAGTTTATAATGACAAAAACATGTCAACAACTAAAATATTTAGGTATAGATTTTAGTTAAAATACTTACAGCACATTTACACCATCAGAAAGCTTTCTTGCCCTTAAAAATGATAAAGGGCCAGGCACGGTGGCTCATGCCTGTAATCTCAGCACTTTGGGAGGCCGAGGCAGGCAGATCACGAGGTCAGGAGATCGAGACTATCCTGGCTAACACGGTGAAACCCCGTCTCTACTAAAAAAAATACAAAAAATTAGCCAGGCGTGGTGGTGGGCACTTGTAGTCCCAGCTACTCGGGAGGCTGAGGCAGGAGAATGGCGTGAACCCGGGAGATCGCGCCACTGCACTCCAGCCTGAGCAACAGGGCAAGATTCCGTCTCAAAAAAAAAAAAAGATGGAGAAACTCATCAATTTTCTAATTATGTTAAAAAAATAAAATCACTAATTTCCAATCATGTTCAAAAATAAATAAAATTGATAAAAAGCACATATAATTATCAACATTAAATGGTGTTTAGAGAAAAAAAATTTTTTTTTTTTTGAGACAGAGTCTCACTCTGTTGCAAGGCTGGAGTGCAGTGGCGTGATCTCATCTTACTGTAACCTTCGCCTCCTGGGTTCAAGTGATTTTCCTGCCTGTCTCCTGAGTGGCTGGGACTACAGGTGTGTGCCACCATGCCCAGATAATTGTTGTGTTTTCAGTAGAGATGGGTTTCATTATGTTGGCCAGGATGGTCTTGATATATTGACCTTGTGACCTGTCTGGTTGGCCTCCCAAAGTGCTAGGGTTACAGGCGTGAGCCATAGCACCCGGCCACTTTGCAGTTTTTCTAAATTAAATTAATTTTTTAAACAAGCAGATTGCTTTTTAAGATAAGAAAAGTTAGCAAGAATTCTAATCTGCTTTTGAGTTACATTTTCTGGCCAGGCACAGTGGCTCACGCCTGTAATCCCAGCACTTTGGGAGGCCGAGGCTGGTGGATCACAAGGTCAGGAGTTCGAAACCGCCTGGCCAACATGGTGAAACCCTGTCTCTACAAAAAATACAAAAATTAGCCGGGCATGGTGGTGGGTGCCTGTAATCCCAGCTACTCAGGAGGCCAAGGCAGGAGAATCACTTGAACCTGGGAGGCGGAGGTTGCAGTGAATAGAGATCATGCCACTGCACTCCAGCCTGGGTGACAAGAGTAAGACTCTGCCTCAAAAAACAATAATAATAAAATAAAATAAATTATATTTTCTTAGTCACTGGACTCAATCTCAGGCATTCTCCTTCCTTTGTTTTTACTGGTTGCTCTACTGGTGCACCTGCCCACGTGGCACACCACTTCCATCTCACAGGGCTGCTGCCAGCTCTATGCACTTCCTGAAATGTCCCACCCGAGAAGAAAGACATCTTGTGGTCCATCCTGGGGCTTATTCACAACAGATCCTACAGCCCCAAAATAAACAGCCAGGGTGTTTCCTCTTCCTAAAGGGGAAGCAGAAGCTCCTGGTGAGCAGAGGGAAGGGTGAGCCCTGTCTAGACCACCATCCCAGGGGAATTCTGTCCACACAGTTCCCCATGGAAATCCCCAAGGCCTAGAGCAGCTCTGCTGACTCAGACCATTCTAATTGTGTCTCAGAACCCTGCCAACCTTCCCTCTCCAGCACCCTCTATCCTATACCTCCTGAGGAAGGCAAAAGATCCCAGAGGCACCTACCTGGGTGCAGGGTGAGCTTCCAAAAGAGAGTTTGCTTAGGTAAGGTAATGGGTCCAATTAGAGTTTTCTTGATTCACTGGGCTTTCAGGTCTCACCTTGAGCACTGCCTGGAGATAATCCTCTGCTCCCATCTCTGGGAACTTCCCTGGCTGGGGTTTGGACCAAAGGGACTCCAAGAGCAGACGCATTTTACTGGTGCATGTAAAAGGCTCCACATTCATTTCTGAGTAAAAGAATCAAGTGCAGTGATTATAAACCATGGGCAATTTACCCCTCAGGTTATATTTGGCAACGTCTAGTGACATCTTGGGTCAACACAACTGTGTGCTACTGGCATCCAGTAAACATCCTCCAATGCTCAGGATAGCACACAGCTCCTCCCGACCCTATCAAATACTCAACCAGCCCTAAATGCCAATAATGCTGAGATTGGGAAACCCTGGTCTAAGGTGTGCCCTGTACTTTATAGATGCAAAGAAAGGGGGCACTAGGGAATCCCAACAGTTGGGGATATCTGGAAGATCCACTGGGAGAAGGATTTTCCTAAAGAATATGAGCAATGTTTCCAAACTGCTGGCTCCCACCAAAAACATGGTGTATTTCTATTTCTTTTTTTTTCTTTTTTGAGATGGAGTCTTGCTCTGTCACCCAGGCTGGAGGGCAGTGGCACAATCTCAGCTCACTGCAACCTCCGACTCTCTGGTTCAAGAGATTCTCCTGCCTTGGCTTCCCAAGTAGCTGGGATTACAGGCACGTGCCACCACAGCCAGCTAATTTTTGTATTTTTAGTAGAGACAGGGTTTCACCATGTTGGCCAGGATAGTCTCGATCTCCTGACCTCGTGATCTGCCCACCTTTGGCCTCCCAAAGTGCTGGGATTACAGGCATGAGCCACTGTGCCCAGCCTATTTCAAAAATACTTTTTAAAGCTATTATGCTATAAGTAGTTTTTTTGTTTGTTTTTTGTTTGTTTGTTTGTTTAATTTAGAGGCAGGGTCTCTCTCACTCTGTCGTCCAGGGTGGAGTGCAGTGAAATGATCATGGCTTACTGCAGCCTCACCTTCCGGGCTCAAGCTATCCTCTGACCTCTACCTCCTGAGTAGCTGGGATTACAAGCACACACCACCACATCAGGCTAATTTTCTATTTTTTATAGAGATGGGGTCTCACTATGTTGCCTGGACTGGGCTCAAGCAATCCTCCTGCCCATCCTCCTGTAGTGCTGGGATTACAGGCATGAGCTGCCATACCTGGCCATAAGTGCTTTTTTTTTTTTGAGACGAAGTCTCACTCTGTGGCCCTGGCTGGATTGCACTGGCGTGATCGGAGCTCACTGCAGCCTCCACCTCCAGAGTTCAAGTGATTCTCCTGCCTCATCCTCCTGAATAGCTGGGACTGCAGGCGCTCACTGCTGCACCCACCTAATTTTTGTATTTTTAGTGGAGACGGGGTTTCGCCATGTTAGCCAGGCTGGTCTCAAACTCCTGATCTCAAGAGATCTGCCCACCTCTGCCTCCCAAAGTGCTGGGATTACAGGCGTGAGCCACTGTCCCAGCCACTTTTCCTATTTTTAAGGAAAAAAAAAAAAAGCATATGGGAAAGGATAGGGGATGGAAGGAGAAAAATCTGGATTCTGGCCACTAGCTTTGCTCTGGTTCTGAGCACTTGGTAATTAGACATAGACTCTTCTGTCAGGAATCTGGCAAATAAAACAAAAGAATAGGATCCATATTTGTTACGTTAACTCTTGCAATTGTCTGGAAGCTTGGAAATACCTTTGACCATGCCTGAAAGTGTATCAACACAAGACAAAGTGAACTAAAAATTTCTTAACATTCTGGTTCATTTAACTAACAGGTGGTCAAATGTCTATAGTTGAAGATGCATCCGTGAGCATTTGAATCAACTATGGCTACAGTGATAACACTTGCCAGATCTTTGCTTTACTTCTCCCTGCAAATCCTGGGTATTTACTTGGGTATCCTGGGCCTCTGGTAGAATACTATCGCATGTCCTCCTCCTTCGACTCTCTTCCCAAGAGCTGCTTTGATTCGACAAGCCTATGCTGAGCCCTTCAGATGTGCCCCATGGTATAGTAGTTGCTGTGGATATACTCATAGTAACGTGGATGCTAATTTGGGATTAGTATGGCATTTTGAGACAGAAGGTTTGAAAAAAATAGTACTGCCTCTAATGGAAGAGGACACTAAGCGAGTGAGTGGGAGCTGGGTTGGTCTGGAAGACAATGACTCAGGACATGAGGTGATCAGGGCATCCCAGTGGAAAATGTTTATGAAGTTGTTGGAGCTGAAGGGTTGGATCTTAGGTGAGAATATGAGCTCAAGAACTAAATGTGGAAGTCTTCCACGTAAAGGTGAGTCCACTGAGAAGGGCAGAAAATAGAACAGAAGCCCAACGACTAAACCTTGAGGTGCAATTCAGAGATGAGAGGCAGGAGGAGGCTAAGAAAGCAGCCAAGGAGATGAGTAAGAACAGCTGGAGAAATAGGAAGGAAGCCAGGAGAGCTCGGCACTATTGCAGTTTAGAGCGAAGTGTGTTTTGCTCTGCTTTTTTGTTGTGCTGTTTTAATTTTTTTTTTTTTTTTTTTTTTAATGAGACAGGGTCTCCTTATATTGACCAGGCTGGTCTTGAACCCATGGGCTCAAATGATCCTCCTGCCTCAGCCTCCCAAGTAGCTGGGATTCCAGACGTATGCCACCATACTAGCTTTGTTGGATTTTTGTTTTTGTTGTTGTTTGGTTTTTGAGACAGGGTTTCACTCTGTCCCCCAGACTGGAGTGCAGTGGCGCAATCATGGCTCACTGCAGCCTCTACTTCCCAGGCTCAAGTGGTCCTCCCACCTCAGCTTCCCAAGTGGCTGGGACTACAGGCAAGCACCACCACACCAAGCTAATTTTTAAATCTTTGTGGAGATGAGGTCTCATTATGTTGCCTAGGCTAGGGTTTTATTTTTATTTTTATTTTTATTTTTATTTTTATTTTTATTTTTGAGACAGAGTCTTGCTCTGTCAACAGGCTGGAGTGCAGTGGCGCGACCTTGGCTCACTGCAACCTCCGCCTCCCGGGCTCAAGCGATTCTCCTGCCTCAGCCTCCTGAGTAGCTAGGATTACAAGTGTGCACCACCACACCAGCTAATTTTTGTATTTTTAGTAGAGATAGGGTTTCACCATGTAGGCCAGGATGGTCTCCATCTCCTGACCTTGTGATCCTCCCGCCTTGGCCTCCCAAAGTGCTGAAATTACAGGTGTGAGCCACTGCACCCAGCTGGGTTTTATTTTTTAAAGGGACAATAAAAAGATTTCAAAGCTTCATAGCATGAACACTGAGAAAAGGCCTCTAGGGTGTAAGATGACTAACCATCTTAGTTTGCCCAATATTGTCTCAGTTTTAGCACTGAAAGTCCCACATCCCAGGAAACATCTCAGTCCTGGGCAAACAGGACAGTTAGGATGTGCAGAGCCTTACACTAAGATACTAGTTGGGGCACTAAAAATGAATACTTTGGCAACCAGCAATGTCAATACATACCCTCTAAAAGACCACATTTAAAAAAAAAAAATTCAGCTCCTGCATTTGCCACATCCTCTGGGCATGACCCTGGCCCGGACATACGCCAGGGTTAATACACTCAACTCACTGGATCCAGTCTTTGAAAACCTTTGATTGCTTTTGAGGTTTTCGGCCTGGAAGCATTTCCTATCATAAAATTTAGTTAAGTCAAACTCTTATTTGGCTCAAGTGCTCTTTCTCTGAATTGCCTTCACCCAAGTGATTGCTTTCACTGGAAACTCAGGGGTCAAGATAGAGTTGATGGCTTTCAGAAAAGAGAGAGTAAACCTCAAAACTGATGCACCTGATAGAAAGATTAAAGAAAATTAGTTCACTCCATCAAAGCTGGAGATCCGATTTTAAGGAAATTGCAACAGACCTGGGGAGCTACAAGGTATATCTCTGGCAACTTCCAGGGCCCATGGCTTTTCTGAAGACCCAAAGTATTGTGTTTTAGTTAGCAGTTCTCACAAGGCTCTTTTTCCAGTAGTATCTTGTGGTGCTTTGAAGTCAGAGGAAACTGAATGGCTTGCATGGTTTTGGTTTTTGTTTTTTACGTGCCTTTGGTTCTGCCCATTTCCTCTAAGCTGGAGGCCAAAAACTGGCAGTTTGGGTGGACCAATTCAGCCTGCAAGTGTGTTTTGTTTGGCCTACATGTTGTTTTTTCAAAATTTTGAATTAGTTGCCAGCATTTAAAAATCAGCAGATTTCACACACAAAAATCCAGATTTCCTGCTTTTCTTGAAAAATTGGAAGATCTGAAGACATGGGGGCTGCAGGTTCACACGGCAACACTAGACAGGACCTGAGCAGCAAGACCCCCTTTGGATGAGGCCTGGGTGCCTCCCTGAGCTCCAGCCCCACCTAGCTCTCTACTTTCCTTTCCTTTACCTACCAGGCCCATTTCCAAGACTCCACAGAGAATGACGCTTCCAAAATACCTCAGTCATTAGTTCTGAACCACTTGCCTTGACCTATTTCCTGCCCTGCATCCCAACATGTTCCCAAGCCTTGGAGGTTGCGACGTCATGACTGCTTTCTTGTTTGTGGATTCAACTCATCCTCCTGGACCGACACCTGGTACCATTCCCTCCCACCACCACCATCAGGTTACCTGTGCTTCCTGCCTACCCTGCCCCTTCCCTGCCAAACCAGGAAGACACACCCATGCTCCGGGCGGCTGGCAGCTACAAAAACCAAACCACAGGCCCCTCCACTTGGTCTGCTCTCACTTTGTATCTGTCCCTGATCTTTTTTCCCACTCCCCACTTCTTTCATGTGCCACCTGGTTGCTGACCCTTCAACTTTCTCTTTTGTTTCCAACCTTGAAATCATCCCTTGGACTTGACCACAGAGTTCAGCTCTTCTTGCTGTGACGCTTGGCCTCTCCCAAGATGGAGTTTAAGTTTTGCTTGTGCTTCTACTTACAAAATCTTCAAGGCCGGGCGCGGTGGCTCAAGCCTGTAATCCCAGCACTTTGGGAGGCCGAGACAGGCGGATCACGAGGTCAGGAGATCGAGACCATCCTGGCTAACACGGTGAAACCCCGTCTCTACTAAAAAATACAAAAAACTAGCCAGGCGAGGTGGCGGGCGCCTGTAGTCCCAGCTACTCGGGAGACTGAGGCAGGAGAATGGCGTAAACCCAGGAGGCGGAGCTTGCAGTGAGCTGAGATCCGGCCACTGCACTCCAGCCTGGGCGACAGAGCGAGACTCCGTCTCAAAAAAAAAAAAAAAAAAAAAAAATTTCAACTCAACCCAGCTCCAGCCATTGGAAATGTATTAGCCAGAGTACTGCTGGCTGCTATAACAAATGCATCCCTAAAAAAATAATAATCAGCCAGGTGTGGTGGTTCATGCCTGTAATCCCAGCACTTTGGAAGGCTGAGGAGAGTGGATCACCTGAGCTCAGGAGTTTGTGACCAGCCTGGGCAACATGGTAAAACCCCATCTCTACAAGAAATACAAAAATTAGCTGGGTGCAGTCGCATGCACCTGTAGTCCCAGCTGCTGGGAGGCTGAGGCAAGAGAATTGCTTGAACCCAGGAGATGGAGGTTGCAGTGGGCCAAGAACATGCCACTGCACTCCAGCCTGGGAGTGAGACCCTGTCTCAAAAAAATAAACAAATAAATAAATAATTGTTAAAACGATAATCACAATAATATCCAATTTGGCCTTAACTAGAGCACAGCAAAAACAACAAAAGGCAGTTAATATGGTATGAACTAAGTTCTTGCGTCAATTTGCCGGCACATTATCTTTGTTCCTTTAATGAGGAGGACTTCGCTTGCAGATATGGCTCTTGACAAACTTAAGTGGTCTGATGTTTGGGCAATTGCCCTTACTTTGTGTGCTTCTTGGTCCAATAATGGAATCCATGAGCAGTAGGTAATTGTAGTAGCCTCAACTATCAAATAATACTAGAAGTCAACAGCTATACTCTGAAAAAAAATTCCCAACATTTCAGCAGCTTAACATAATGAAGGTTTGTTTCTCACTTACATAATAGTCAAATGTAAGTTGTCCTGGTCCTAGCCTTTTTCCACCTGTGGCTCAGCCATCTTTGAGGGCCTCAGATCCTCTTTATCCAGCTGGTGGGGAGCAAAAAGGAGAGAGTGGCAAAGGAATCCCTACTTTTTAACTGCTTCTTGGAAGTGATACACATCATTTCTACTCATATTCCATTGGTGAGAGCTAATCATGGATCCCCACCTAAATACAAGAGGAGATGGGGAATATAGTCTGTGGCAAGGTGTCACCCCTAGTGACAATGGCATGCAATGGTAGGAAGGGCTTGAATTTTGGGTGGACAGCTGGCTATCTCTGTCACAGCACCAAGTCCAAGCAGAGGCCCACATTGCCGGTTCCCTGGATGAGCAATGCAAACGTTTTGCCACTGTGAAGTAACTGTGGATCAGTGCGTATCCTATTTCCCATTAGAGATGAGAATGAAACTGCGCATTTTCCTCCAGGATTATAGTAACAGTCAGAACTCTCTATGGCAGCTGATAGAAACCCTAATTAGCCTAAGAAAAAGGGCACATAGGCCAGGCACAGTGGCTCATGCCTGTAATCCCAGAACTTTGGGAGGCCGAGGTGGGCGGATCACTTGAGGCCAGGAGTTCGAGACCAGCCTGGCCAACATTGAAAAACCCCATCTCCACTAAAAATACAATAAAAAATTAGCAGGGTGTGGTGGAGCACATCTGTAATCCCAGCTACTAGGGAGGCTGAGGCACGAGAATTCCTTGAACCCAAGAAGCAGAGGTTACAGTGAGCCGAGATCGTGCCACTGCACTACAACCTGGGTGACAGAGCCAGACCCTGTCTCAAAACAACAACAACAAAAAACAAAAACAAATTTAAAAAAAGAAAAGAAAAAGGGCACATGTTGGCTGTCATAATTGGGAAGTCCAGGGGGTTGAGTTGGTCTAAAGTACAATTGCATCCAGGCACTCAAACATGAATATTAGTTATTTCTTCCTCTCTCCATTTCCGTGTCCTGGCTGAGTCCCCTCTTTTCTCCTATAGATACTCTCCACGTGGTAGTGAAGGTGGCTGACAGCTGCCCTTGACTCACATCCTCCCAATCCCAGGCTCTAAAAGGCAAAAGCCCCTTCTCCTCTAGTTTCAAGTTTTAAAACCACAGAGAAGGCTGTGATTGGCCTGGCAGGGGTCACTAATCTACCAGGGAGAAGAGTGAACTAAGAGTTCCTTTCCCATTACATTGAAGTGGGGTAAGAGCAGTTTCCTCAAGAAAGCAGGGACTGTAGGACAGACAAGGCAATAAATGCCTGCCACAAACACAACGCAGACTCTCCTTTGACCACACAGCCTCTGATCATACCTCTGTGGCCACAGTCCAGATTCTGAGCCTCAGTGCAGGTCCTGGGGAGCTGCCTCCTGAGACCAGAGCACACCCACCGTGCACTGTTTTAGTTAAGGCTGTAGTTTCTATAAGAGTTAATAAGGTCTTCATGACTTTCTATGAATTCACCAGAAAGAATTGGAAAAGGTCTATTGATAAGTTTTTTTATAAGATTTGAAGAAAAAGTTCCATCAAAGGGGTATACTTGCATAATGAAATATCATTGGAAAATGCATGCTTTTCAGGCAGGAATTTACTCCAAATGTTAACTTACCTCATTTACTCATCCATCCAACAAATAATTATTAAGCACCTGTAATGAGCCTCACTTGGAGTCAGGTGCTGGACATGCAATGATGGGTAAGTTCAAGTCCATGGTCTCAGCAGACTTAATGTCTCTAGTACATAAGAATACAGAGAAATACAGTTGAGGCAAAACGTGATGCCATGACCAAGCGTTTAAGATAATACTGTTACATTAACAAACAAACACACAAAGACATTTCTTCCAAGCGTGGAAGAAGTTCCTGATATCCTCAAGAAAGAAAAATAGGAATCAGCAACCAATGGCAGCCAGGCTATCTTGGAATTCACGGTATATGGCAAAGCACTTCTGGAGTGTTGGTGCCACTGGTATGCCACATTGCCAGGTACACTCTTGTGACCAGTCACCATCTGATCCTTTCCTTGATTGCTGCTTAGGTTTGGATAGAGAATCTTTTCCATGAATACACATTTCCAACCTATTGTTAAATCAATGGCAATTGTTTTATATTTATAAAAACTTGTTTTATATTTATGGAATACTATTATCCAAGGTGAAGAAAATATATACAGCTATCTACCTCTTAATTTTTTTAGTAATTTTTTTTCTTTTTCTTTTCTTTTCTTTTTTTTTTTTTGTGAGACAGATTCTTGCTCTGTCCCCCAGGCTGGAGTGCAACGGCATGATCTCGGCTCTCTGCAACCTCTGCCTCCTGGGTTCAAGTGATTTTCCTGCCTAAACCTCCTGAGTAGCTGGGACTACAGGTGCCTGCCACTACACCCAGCTAATTTTTGTATTTTTAGTAGAGAAGGGTTTTCTCCATGTTGGCCAGGCTGGTCTTGAACTCCTGACCTCAAGCGATCCACCCACCTCAGCCTCCCAAAGTGCTGGGATTACAGGCATGAGCCATTGGGCTCGGCCTAGTAGATTTTTTATTTTGAAATAATTTTAGATTTACAGAGAAGTTGCAAAGATAACACAGAGAGTTCCCATATACCCTTCATCCAGTTTCTCCTGCATTCTTACATTACCATGGTACATTTGTCAAAACTCAGAAACCCACACCGGTACATTACTAGGAACTAACCTCCCTACTTTATTCTGATTTCACCGGCTTTTCTTCTAATGTTTTTTTCCCTGTTCCAGGATCCAACCCCAGATACCACATTGCATTTAATAGCTGTTGATTTTTGAAGATCGTTATTCTTCAGGCATGGGTAAATGCTGCTTCTTTTCCTCCTTGCTGCCAATGTTTTAGATATTTTACGGTTCATTAGCACCTCCACCAGAGTGTGAGCAAGGGAAGGAAACCGTTTTGAAATGCAAATTAGCCAAATGTTGTTATTTATTCATTTGTGGCAGTTTGCTTGGTTACTAATAAGGCCAAGGTTACTGGCTTCACCTCTGTAAATGAGTCAGCTGCCTTAGCAATGACGGGGGAAGATTTTGTCCAGTGGCCATTATTTGCACCCCAAACCCTGTTAAGCGGCTTTTAAATGCAAACTTTTCACCACTATGAGGTAATGGTGGGAGTGTGTATCCAATTACCTTGCTACTCCAAGTGTGACTCCTGAACCAGCAGCATCAACATCATCTGGACCTTTTTAGAAATGCAGACTCTCAGGTGCTACCCAGATCCAAGAAGGAATCTGCACTTTAACAAGATACCCAAGTGATTAAGAAGCATGGCCATAGCCAGGAGCGGTGGTTCACACCTGTAATCCCAGCACTTTGGAGGCTGAGGCAGGTGGATCATCTGAGGTCAGGAGTTCAAGACCAGCCTGATCAGCATGGAGAAACCCTGTCTGTACTAAAAATACAAAATTAGCCGGGCATGGTGGCACATGCTGTAATCCCAGCTACTCAGGAGGCTGAGACAGGAGAATCACTTGAACCCGGGAGGCAGATGTTGCAGTGAGCCAAGATCATGCCACTGCACTCCAGGCTAGATGACAGAGCAAGACTCCGTCTCAAAAAAAAAAAAAAGCATAGTCATGTAACAAATATTCATTGAGAACCTACTCTGTGTCAGGTGCTGGGGTTTCACAAGTAAAAAAAAAAAGGAAACATCTCTCTGTTATTCTAGAACATATAATCTAGTAGAGAATAACAGTTACAATTATAAAGACAATTGTGTTGATGGGGTACTGCCAAGGAACAAAAGAGGGCCTATTGTTGAACTGGGAGACCAGAGAAGGTTCTCAGAGAATGTCATATTTAGCTGAGACCTGAAGAGTAAGATTTAGCCAGTTGAAAGGAGGAGGAAGATTCAGGGGGTGAGGATGGAGAAAAGCAAGTTAGGGATGGAGGAACTCAGAGGCAAGGCAGACCACGGTGGCTTCTGCAAATTGCACATAGTTCAACCTGGCGAGAGCATCGAATGCCAACACTGGCAATGTTTGAGGTGGATGATGTGGAGATTTTCTTCTCTCTCTAGTCATCAGCATCATCAACACGTATTATTGAGCATCTACTATATGCTGAGCACCATGATAGGTGTTCGGGATATGGGTAACACATGTCACAAACCCATTATACACAGGACATCAGTCTAGGTTTGCTCCATACCATAGCAACTGGAGGGAAGAGGTACACACACATCAGAGGTCCTGCGGGAATGCTCGGGAATCTCCTGGATAGAAGAGTCCAAGGGAGGCCAAGCCTGGGGTCAGAGAGGGTAAGTGGAGTATGTCAAATATTGAGAGGCTAAACAAAGGGGTCCCAGTTAAAGCATGCCATAAGAAAAGAATACATGGCTGTGACTCATGCCTGTAATCCCAGCACTTTGGAAGGCAGAGACGAGCGGATTACCTGAGGTCAGGAGTTTGGGACTAGCCTGGTCAACATGATGAAACCCCATCTCTAATGAAAATACAAAAATTAAGGCCAGGCACAGTGGCTCACGCCTATAATCCCAGCACTTTGGGAGGCCGAGGCAGGTGGATCACGAGGTCAGGAGTTCGAGACCAGCCTGACCAACATGGTGAAACCCTGTCTTTACTAAAAATACAAAAAATTAGCCAGACGTGGTGGAGCATGCCTGTAATCCCAGTTACTCAGGAGGCTGAGGCAGGAGAATCACTTGAACCTGGGAGGCAAAGGTTGCAGTGAGCTGAGATCGCCTCACTGCACTCCAGCCTGAGTGACAGAGCCAGACTCTGTCTCCAAAAAGAAAAAAAAACAAATCCCTTATGACTGAAAGGTGCTGCTGAGGAGGTCAACACTGGGCAGGGCATGACAAGTATATTAGTTTTCTCTCGCTCTGTAACAAGTCACTACAAATTTATTTTTATAAATTTTATATTTTTAGTATAAATTTATTATACACTGATTTATTAGCTCATGGTTCTGTAGAACTCACGGTTCAGAGTGCGGCAGGCTCAGCTGAGCTCTCTGCCTAAGTTTTCACAAGGCTAAAGTCAATATATCAACTATGCTGGGCTCTTATCTAGAGATGCTGGGGAAGAGCCCACTTCTAAACCCATTCAGGTTGTTGCCAAAATCCAATTCCTCATGACTGTAGGACTGAGATCTGTGTTCCCTTGCTCACTGCTATCTGGAGTCCACTCCCTGTAAGTAGATGCCCCCACATTCTTCTCAAATTCCCCCCTCCATCTTCAAAGTCAGTCACAGTGCATCCTCCTTTGAATCTCTGACTTTCTCCTCTGGTGCTATCCAGAGACAGCTCTCTGCTCTCAAAGGCCCACATGATTAGGCCAGGTAGACCTGGATAATCTCCCTATCTTGAAACAGAACACAATCACGGGACTGAAATCCCATCACATTCAGAGGTTCCTGGGATTTGGACATCTTTTGGGAACCATTTTAGAAATGTTGTCGCCTACAAGAACAAGGAATCAAAACAGAGGCTTAGAATTTTAACTGACAGGCCTCTGCAGCAGCCAAAGTTCTGTGAGCATAGAAGTGAGGTCTGCATTCTGATGGCCCCCTGGGAGTTGTGCCTTTGCACTGCGTGAGTGCATGCATTTGCAAAAGGTCTCACGCCCACTCCGTTACTTCTGTGATCTCCAAGGACACTCTAATAGTCATAGTGATTTTGGAGGCCAGGCTCCTCCTTCCTCCAAATTAGGTCAGGCTGCAAATCTTCTTGCTGTCCCCATGAAGGGTCCCTGTTATGTCCCATGACAGCCCAGATCTGGGGCTCAGTCCTGTTCTCGTTTTGTTTGTTTTTTGAGACGGAGTCTCGCTTTGTCACCCAGGCTAGAGTGCAGTGGCGCTATCTTGGCTCACTGCAACCTCTGCCTCCCGGGTTCAAGCAATTCTCTGTCTCAGCCTCCCAAGTAGCTGGGAGTATAGGCACATACCACCACACCCGGCTAATTTTTTGTATTTTTAGTAGAGATGGGGTTTCACCATCTTGGCCAGGCTGGCCTTGAACTCCTGACCTGGTGATCCACCCACCACGGCCTCCCAAAGTGCTGGGATTATAGGCGTGAGCCACCGCGCCCAGCTTCTTGTTCTAGTCATGCCACAAAAACCCACTCTCTGTGGCGTTGGTGGGTGCAGCAATGGACTTTAATGAGGGTTTGAGCCATGTCCTCCATCCTCTTTACAATAGCACCAAGCATCTCACTCCTCAGAGGGCCTTCATCCTTCTTGGCTCTCTTCCTTCTCTCTCCTCCAGTGTCCCTTCTCTCAGTGCTTTACCTCGTCCCTGTTTCTCAAAAGCCAGCCCTGTGTCTCCTTTTTTCTTATGCACAGGGATTCCATTTTCCCCACCTCCACAGCAGAATGTTTGCACTTCCGATGATTTGGCTAAGGCTTTGCCTGTCACTGCCTATAAGGATCTACCAGATTAATTCCTTCAATCAAGACCACCCTCCTCCCACGCCTTCATCTTGCAATGGGAATGAAGGTGAAGGTGGTTTCCTTCTTCCACCTTCACCCGTTATGGATGGAATGAATGGAAGGAGTGGGAGGAGCACCTCCCCAAGCAGGTTACAGGGAAGCAAAGCCCTGAAAGGGTGACTAGGAGGGTGGAAACCAGATCCCAACTGAGAAAAAGAGGATTTCTTTGGTTTTTTTCTTGTTTTTGAAACAGGGTCTTGCTCTGTCACCCAGGCTGGAGTGCAATGGCGCCATTTTGCTCCCTGTAGCTTCAACCCCAGGGGCTGAAGTGATCCTCCCACCTCAGCCTCCCAAGTAGATGGGGTCTTGCTGTGTTCCCCAGGCTGGTCTCAAACTCCACAAGCAATCCTCCCACCTTGGCCTCCCAAAGTGCTGGAATTACAGGTGTGAGCCACTGTAAACAATAAAGCCCAGTAAACAATAAAGCCTTTACTGGGCTTTATTGTTATTGTTATCAGTTTTGAGACAGAGTCTCTCTCTGTTGCCCAGGCTGGAGTGCAGTGGCCTGATCTCAGCTCACTGCAACCTCTGCCTCCTGGGTTTAAGAGATTCTCCTGCCTCAGCCTCCAGAGTAGCTGGGATCACAGGAACACGCCTCTGTGCCTGGCTAATTTTTTTTATTTTTTGTAGAGACAAGGTCTCACTGTGTTGCCCAGGCTGGTCTCTAACTCCTGGGCTCAAGTGATTCTCCCACCTTGGCCTGCCAAAGTGCTGGGATTACAGACATGAGCCACTGTCCCCAGCCAGGAGTTTTTACTAATGCAGAGAGAAGAGAGTGGGAGAACAGGCCTGCTTTAGGAAGTGAGGCAAATGCACGGAATTGGCTTGACGGAAGTTAGTTAGTCAACAGGAGAGGACAAGGCTTTCCAGGCACAACACTATTAACCAGGAAGGCAGGAAGCGGGGACTGTTTGGCTGTTTCTTATCCAATCACTAGAGCTCTTTAGCCAGAATGGAGGGCTGTCATGGAATACGCCAGGTGTTAAGGGATGAGAGGTTAACTAAGGGCCAACTTGTAAAAGGTATAGTATACAAGGCTATTACCTCCCCCAGGCAATGAGGAGCCATTGAGGTTTTGGTGTGGCATGTCAATTTGTGCTAGCAAGGTCACTTTTATTGACTTAACCTGTATGTTTTTAAGTGCGTACCTTCGGATTACACAAAACCTGGTTTTACACACATACACACATGCATACTCCCCCAATTCACATAAGAGCGACTATTTGGTAACATAAGAACTTGTATTAATTGTGGGTTTCCATGGCCTTTTCTTCCTGCCTTTGGCTTACTGTTTTCTTAGTTCACTGAGAATCAGCAGCAGAACTGCCAGTAATAGGCAATTTGATGAATATGACTAATTGGCTCTCAGCATCCATTCTCACCTTTCTTTTCTTTTCTTTCTTTTTTCTTTTTTTTTTTTTTTTTTTTTGAGACATGGTTGTCTCACTCTGTCACCCAGGCTGGAGTACAGTGGCATGATCTCAGCTCATTGCAACCTCTGCCTCTTGGGTTCAAGCAATTCTCCTGCCTCAGCCTCCTGAGCAGCTGGGATTACAGGCGTGCACCACCACGCCGGGCTAAATTTTGTATTTTTAGTAGAGACGGGGTTTCACCGTGTTGGCCAAGCTGGTTTTGAACTCCTGACCTCAAGTGACCCACCCACCTTGGCCTCCCAAAGTGGGAGGATTACAGGGGTGAGCCACAGCGCCCAGCATACTGGACTTTCTTATGTTAAAAAAGCTCTCCAGCTGCAAACTCAGACTCCCTCAAGTTAGAGTCCTGGATGATGCAAGTAGGTCCCATCAAATTTGATGCACTCATGAGAGATTTGAAAGGTAGAAGAAAGTTGAGTCATGGGCCCCCTTCTTCCTGCTTTGGCCACGTTCTGCTGCAAGCAATGTCAAGGAGATGTGGGGATCCACAGCAGCAGTTCGGTGTGTAATTTCCAGATCCACAACTGGCTACCGGAACTTGTGGCAGAGGAGGTGGACATGATACCTAATCCCTGGATTACAGCTGTGGTGGTGGTGAAATCTTAAACCGAGCCGTCTCATTAGCAGACTCCTGCTAATGAAGGAGTTACGGGTCCCCTGGGAGGTCAGTTCTGGGGTGCTCGGGTACTCGGTCCAAGAGGGAGCTCAGTTCCCAACCTTAGAATAATATAAAATTATTAATTTCCTGCTGGGTTCGGTGGTCCACGCCTGTAATCCCAACACTCTGGGAGGCCAAAGCAAGTGGATCACCTGAGGTCAGGAGTTCAAGACCAGCCTGGCCAACATGGTGAAACCCCATCTCTACTGAAAATACAAAAATTAGCTGGGCATGGTGGCAGGCACCTATAATCCCAGTTACTCCAGAGGTTGAGGCAGGAGAATCACTTGAACCTGGGAAGCAGAGGTTGCAGTGAGCTGAGATCATGCCATTGTATTCCAGCCTGGATGACAGAGCAAGACTCCATCTCAAAAAAACAAATTAATTAATTAATTAATTTCCTTCTTGCTTAAAATACCTTGGGTAGCTTCTGTTTCTGGATCTGAACCTTGACTTCTGCAATAAGAGGATATACACAAAAGGGTAACTTTTCAATAAATAGACTCAAAAAAATTATTTCATTTGGCACCAAAACTACAATGAGTTAAGGAGTCTGGAATCACTGGTCTGGAATCACTGGCTCATGGACATTCCTAAGCTAATGTTCCCAAACTGTGATACACATACCTCTAGTGGCACACGGGAGGATTTTAGCACATGGGTGAACATTTACACAATTTCAATAAATGTGTATTTATTTTACTGTGTACTAGAAAAAAATGTATAGGTAGCATACCAGACCCGATTTCATGAATCAGCAACTTCATGAATATGATTGTTTATAGCAACGCTAGCGTAGGTAGTAACTATGCCAGCAAAAATATGTTAATTAATGAAAAGTATAAAATAAATAGCAGATGGATAACATGAAGATTTGGCAAACATTGTGAGGATGGTATTGAAACGACTGATGTCTGGAAAACCGTTTCCTAGTTATTCATTCTTATAAGTCCCCTCACTCTAGGAATGGGGAAAAGCAAGTTGGGACCGTAAGTCCTATTCTCCCACCTGTTCCACACTCCCACTCCCAAAGATCACCATTCCTTTTAAACTCCAGCAATTACTGAAAAGTAAATACTGTTCTTCAGTGTCCTAGAGAAAACTCCCAGAACCTGAGGTTTATCACATGCCAAGGCTGAATGAGCCTATCAGCAGGACCAAAGGGTGGAGTTGGGAGGAGAAACTGCAAAATGAGCCTGGCTCCAGGAACAGCATGTATTCAGTGCAGAGCCATAAGTTCAGAAATACCACACTTGGGTGTGTTTGTTATGGAGACTTACTATAGCAAAAGGGAGGATAAAACTTGGGATTATTGTCCTCAAAGGAAAAGCTGACAAAGTCATCTCTAGAGTCCGTGACAAAAGCCACAAGCCCCAGACACACTAACAAAATAAGGTGATAGTTAGGAGCCAACATACCTCTCTGTCCTTGTTTTCATTCCGAAGACCTCAGAAGAGATCTTGCAGATATATGACTCTAAATGTAATGAGTACAAATTGCAAGTACTCAAAAGCTAAGCTTTGATAATGCTTAACTGCAAGAGCAAAGAGATAAGATGAGAAACTGGACTGGAGGACAGTTAGAAAAAAGGGTCTAATAGGTCAATGGTTTCCAAATGCCCATCTACACAGACCAGTGTCTTCTATGGAGGATGGCTGTGTGTTTTAAAATTGTAGATTCCCAGTCACTACCCAGAGAGGATTCTAGCATAGGCTGGAGATGAACTCCTGGGGTCCCAACTGCCCCAGATGGCTCAATCGAGTTTGCAAACTACTTTTTGAGCCTTGTGCCTCATATCTGGTGACTTCATTCCATTCTCCACCAGCCCATCCTGGTTCATTCCTTCCACAGTGGTTGACAGCTAATAGCTTTCTAACACATCTCCTGCCTCTGTCTCTGTCTCTCTCTCTCTCTTTTTTTCTTTTAGATGGACTTTTGCTCTTGTCACCCTGACTAGAGTGCAATGAAGTGATCTCAGCTCACTGCAACTTCCATCTCCCAGGTTCAAGCGATTCTCCTGTCTCAGCTTCCCAAGTAGCTGGGACTACAGGCACGTGCCACCATGCCCAGCTAATTTTTGCCTTTTTAGTAGAGATGGGGTTTCACCATGTTGGCCCAGCTGGTTTTGAACTCTTGACCAAAGTGATATGAGCCACCACGCCTAGCCCTCTCTCTTTTTTTCTTTTTATTTTGGCCTAGTGCGGTGGCTCACGCCTGTAATCCCAGCACTCCGAGAGGCCAAGGCAGGCGGATCATGAGGTCAAGAGATTAAGACCATCCTGGCCAACATGGTGAAACTCCATCTCTTCTAAAAATACAAAAATTAGCTGGGCGTGGGGGCACGTGCCTGTAATCCCAGCTACTTGGGAGGCTGAGGCGGGAGAATCGCTTGAACTTGGGAGGCGGAGGTTGTGGTGAGCCGAGATGGCGCCACTGCACTCCGGCCTGGTGACAGAGAAGAAAGAAAG
>NC_045439.1:31340771-31341212 GCF_002776525.5 Piliocolobus tephrosceles
AGGAAGGAAGGAAGGAAGGAAGGAAGGAAGGAAGGAAGGAAGGAAGAGAAAGAAAGAAAAACAAAGGAAAGAGAAAAAGAAAAATCAATGTCCAGTGGCTACTAGAGCAGATATGTCTCATCTGTCTGGCCAGCATCTGTTCCTTTGGAATTTGTCTCCTTCTCTCTGTTGTGCAGAATTCTGGAGGTCAACCAATCCCGGTCCCATGAAGGGGGTCCCACATGACCTAAGCTAAGCCATTCAAACTCACCCGAGAATTTGAATTTTGAACAGGGATTCAGGGATGGGAAGTTTGAAGTTGAATCATGAGTTAATCCCCAGGAGATCCCCTCTTGCCTGGTCAGTTTTTCCTTCGATTCTATAAACTCCCCAATATCCTTCCTTCAGATGGCTTTTTTTTTTTCCTGTTAACTGAGAATTGGTTCTTTTTTTTTTTTTTTT
>NC_045439.1:31351212-31378961 GCF_002776525.5 Piliocolobus tephrosceles
TTTTTTGTATTTTTAGTAGAGACGGGGTTTCACCGTGTTAGCCAGGATGGTCTCGATCTCCTGACCTCGTGATCCGCCCATCTCGGCCTCCCAAAGTGCTGGGATTACAGGCTTGAGCCACCGCGCCCGGCCTAACATTAAGTCTTAAAGCTCCAGAATAATCTTCTTCGACTCCATGTCCCACCCTTCTAGGCACACTGGGGTGGGGATTGGGCCCCATGGCTTCACTGGCCTCAGTTTAGCCAGCAGTTATCATGGGTTGGAGTCACATGCTTGTAGCTCTTCCAGGCTGATGCTGCAAGCTGCTAGCTCTACAATTCTGGGGTCTCAGGAGTGGCCTCATTCCCACGGCTCCACTAGGCATTGCCCTAGTGGGGACTCTGGGGCAGCTCTGACCCCACATTTCTACTCAGTACTGCCCTAGTATGGGGTCTCCGTGGGCTCTCTACAGTGCTCCTGCAATAATTCTCTGCTTGGGCCCCCAGGCTAAGATATCCTTTGAAATTCTGTAGAGGAAGCCATGCCCCTACAGCTCTCGCATTCTGCATGGCTGCAGAATTAGCACCACGTGGACACACCACCAAGGTTTACCACTGTTTGTTGGTTTGTTTGTTTTGAGATGGAGTCTCACTCTGTTGCCAGGTTGAGTGCAATGGCGTGATCTCAGCTCACTGCAACCTCTGCCTCCTGGGTTCAAGCGTTCAAGTGATTCTCCTGCCTCAGCCTCCCGAGTAGCTGAGACTACAGGCGACCACCACTGCCCCTGGCTAATTTTTGTATTTTTAGTAGAGACAGGGTTTCACCATGTTGGCCAGGTGGGTCTCGAACTCCTGACCTTGTGGTCCACCCGCCTTGGCCTCCCAAAGTGGTGGGATTACAGGCGTGAGCCACTGCACCCAGCTGGCTTTTTTTTTTTTTCTTAGACAGATTTTCGCTCTTGTTGCCCAGGCTGGAGTGCAATGGCACAATCTCGGCTCACAGCAATATATGCAACCTCTGCCTCCCAGGTTCAAGCAATTCTCTTGCCTCAGCCTCCCGAGTAGCTGGAACGACAGGCATGCGCCACCACTGCTGGCTAATTTTTTTTTTTTTTTTGAGACAGAACCTTACTCTGTTGCCAGGCTAGAGTGCAGTGGTGCAATCTCGGCTCACTGCAACCTCTGCCTCCCGGTTCAAGTGATTCTCCTGCCTCAGCCTCCTGAGTAGCTGGGACTGCAGGTGCGTGTCACCATCATGCCCAGCTAATTTTTGTATTTTTAGTAGAGATGGGGTTTCACCATGTTGGCCAGGATGGTCTCAATCTCTTGACCTTGTGATCCACCTGCCTCGGCCTCCCAAAGTGCTGGGATTACAGGTGTGAGTCACTGTGCCCGGCCTAATTTTTGTGTTTTTTAAGTAGAGATGGGGTTTTACCATGTTGGCCTGGCTGGTTTCAAACTCCCGACCTCAGGTCTGCCCACCTTGGCCTCCCAAAGTGCTGGGATTACAGGCATGAGCCATCATGCCTGACCTAAAATGCACACTCTTTTTTTTTTTTTGAGACGGAGTCTTGTTCTGTTGCCCAGGCTGGAGTGCAGTGGCGCGATCTCGGCTCACTGCAAGCTCCGCCTCCCGGGTTCACGCCATTCTCCTGCCTCAGCCTCCCGAGTAGCTGGGACTACAGGCGCCTGCCACTGCGCCCGGCTAATTTTTTGTATTTTTAGTAGAGACGGGGTTTCACCGTGGTCTCGATCTCCTGACCTTGTGATCTGCCTGCCTCGGCCTCCCAAAGTGCTGGGATTACAGGCGTGAGCCACCGCGCCCAGCCTAAAATGCACACTCTTGAGCCCCATCCCTAGAAGGTCATTCAAAGCAGTGACAGTGGGGGCTAGGGCAGAAAGGACAGACATGTATATTTTTAACCAACTCCTGAGGTGATTCTGATGCAGGTGGTCTAGAGGCAAGAGGAGGAGACATGTACAATATGGGCATAACTAAACGGCTTGGTGGAAAAGATCATCTATGTGGCAGGAACTGGCAAGGCCTCCTGGACAAGGTAGCATTCGACATGGGGTTTAAGGATGGGAAGGATTTTATATATTCTTCTACACCTTTTCATCTGGAGGCTGATTGGGTTGAATTGTGTGCCCGCCCCCCCCCCCCCCTAACCCCCCAAAGACATGTTGAAGTCCTAATTTCTGGAACCTGTGAAGGTAACCTTATTTGGCAAAAGAGGCTTTGCAGAGGTAACTAAGTTAAGGATCTTGAGATCATCCTGGATTCTCTGGATGGGTCCTAAGTCCAGTGAAAAGTGTCCTTATGAGACAGAGAGAAGAAACACAGAGAGAAGAGAGAAGGCCATGTGAAGACAGAAGCAGAGATTGTAATGATGCAACCAAAAGCCAAGGAATGCCTGGAACCATGGAAGAGGCAAGGAAGGATTCTCCCTTAGAGCCTTCAGAGGGATCGCATCCCTGCCAACACCTTGATTTCAGACTTCTGGCTTCCAGATCTGTGAAAGAAAATATTTTCTATTGTTTTCAGCTACCCAGTCTGTTTTCATTTGTTACAGCAACCAGCACTTTGGGAGGAAACGAACATTGTCTTTCATCCTGGTCCCAAAAGCTGCTCTGGGGAGGTCTTTGCAACTAGACTCTGCCCGATGGAGGTCAGAGCCTGCAGACACTTGAGCTATGCTTGGCAAATCCCTGGCTGGGACCCCAGATCCTGAAGGAGGATGGTGAAGCACAACTGTTAGTGATGTAGTAATTGTTGTCCTTGTGAACTTGATACTTCTTCACTTCTCTTTGGATGCAGATTTGGAAGAAGTCAAAGGCTCTGTTCTCAGTTTCTGGCTTCACATTTTACAAAGCAGGAAGTCAACACCTAGAAAGGGTAACTATCAGCCCAAGGTCATCCAGCAAGTGGGTGACAAAGGCAAAGCCTCTGTCCAGAGCACACTCTCATGATGCCCAGTCTGTATCATTAAGGTCTGGTTTTGATAATGATGTAATAATGTTACTTTAATTTTACTCCAGAAAAAGCTGGTTGCCTCTAATGACTTTGCTTGGTGGTCAGTCTTCTTGTCTCTGACCAACATGTGGGTAGTGGCTTTTGACCTCTGGCTTAGAAATGAAGATGATCCTCTTCCCCGTAGTTGTGTCTTCTGCTTTAGGGATACAAGCTGAGCTATCTTTGGAAGCCTTCATCCAAAATGCAGAAGTTGGCCATCTGTAGAACTGACAGCACTGGTTGCGGTTTTGAAACACCAAATGTTGGAGAAGTGCGTCTTTAGAAAGGTTATTAATACTTCCTTTGTCCATGTGCCACAATGACTTTCTGCAAGGGAGAAGAAAAAAGTCTCCCCCACGTGCCTGTGCAGAGAGCTTCCTCCTCTTCTGAAGTCCTCCTAGCTTCCCATTCCTCCCTTTGTGCTAAAACTTGAGCTGGTAGCACGTGGCCAGCAGAGGAATGAACCTTGTCCTCAAGCTGGTATTGCAGGTACTCTACTTACCAGAGGATAAATTCACATAGTGTTCTAAGTGAAAGGGTGGCAGTGCTTCAGTAAGGGAAACAGAAATGTAAATCAAACTGAGCAATATTTATTGAGAGCATGCTACATGAAAGGCATTGAAAGGTTAGGTGCGGAGATAGGAGTGGGCAAGCATTACTTTGGATCATTGGTTTTCAACTATGGATGTACATTGAATCACAGGGGAGTTTTCAAAAAAATACTGATGCCCAGGTTACATCCCACATCAATTACATCAGAATGTCCGGGAGTGGGAGATAGGCATTGGTATTTTCTGTTGTTGTTGTTGTTGTTTTGAGACAAGGCCTCGCTTTGTCGCCCAGGCTGGAGTGAGGTGGCGCAATCTCGGTTCACTGCAACCTTCGCCTTCTGGTTCAAGCGATTCTCCTGCCTCAGCCTCCCAAGTAGCTAGGGTCACAGGTGCATGCCACCACACCTGACTAATTTTTGTATTTTCAGTACAGATAGGGTTTCGCCTTGTTGGCCAGGCTGGTCTGGAACTCCTGACCTCAGATGATCCACCTGCCTTGGCCTCCCAAAGTGCTGGGATTATAGGCGTGAGCCACTGCACCCAGCCGGCATCAGTAGTTTCTAAAGATCCCCAGGTGACTTCCAATGTGCAGCAAAGTTAGGGAACCACTGGAACATACTATTTCCATGTGCCATACCCAGATGTTTTGTTTTCATTCATCTAAGTTGGTAAGTTGGTAGTTTTTAAAAACTGCTCAGGTGATACTCAGAGACTATTCATTCCAGTAGATAATAAAAAGAATAGAGGCCAGGCACGGTGGCTCACGCCTGTAATCCCAGCACTTCAGGGGGCTAAGGTGGGTGGATCACCTGATGTCATGAGTTCGAGACCTGCCTGGCCAACATGGTGAAACCCCATCTCTAAATATACGAAAAATTAGCCGGGCGTGGTTGTGGGCACCTGTAATCCTAGCTACTCAGGAGGCTGAGGCAGGAGAATCACTTGAACCAGGGAGGCAGAAGTCGCAGTGAGGCGAGATTGCGCCATTGCACTTCAGCCTAGGCAACAAGAGCAAAATTTCATTTTAAAAAAAAAAAAAGAATGCAATCATACAGGCAATATCAAGAGGCCTGCAGCTGGTACTCTTTTTCCATCTATTTGGTCCATCTCTCTCACAGGATGGAGCTTTTGTTGAAGGATAATGAGTTTTGGCAGATTTCAGAGCCAACTGGTAATGGTAGATGCCAGATACTGACCACTTAATGGCCTGGAGAGGAAAACCAAAACTTTCTCAGAACCAGGAATAAAGATCTATAACAGTGTAGTTCTCCACTCTAGGCCACAGAGCTTTAAGGTTTCAGAACCCTTTTGAAGTAATCCCAAGCCCTCTGAGAATCTGCACATACTCAGGCTTCAGGCACAGCTGTGTCCAGGTGCTGAATGTAGCTAGTGTTTGGAGATGGATGCATTTTGACTCTCCATTAATCCTCCTTTGGTGGCCTCAACTCTGGAGCTATTTCTCAAAGCTCTGAGCAACTTCCCCATTTCTTTCTTTCTCAATAGTTTTTCCCCTTCCTTTGTAGGTCTACAGACATAAGGTAAACCGGGGCCCCTCAGTTCCCATTGATCCTCCCCTACCCCACCTCTTTCTCCCATAGAGTCTCATCTTTACAATTCTATATTTCTTTTTGTCTCCTGGTTCCTCCACTCAAACTAGTTCAGTGGATTTCTTTTTCTCTCATTCTTCCTTGGGATACCATCTTCCTGGCCTCTAGGACTTCTCTCTGCACCAGGACTTGGGGCCAAAGCTCTTCATAAGCAAGTAATTATGGGGCAGAGGAGATGTCTCTCTTCTTTTAGTCCTATTCTTTTCAACTTTGGTTTATTTTCAAAACATAGGAGTAGTGGTGATGGTTCATGTAACGGTTCTTACATTTTCTGAACTTGTTCTTTCGAGACACATCTTATATATTTTGCTTGCATCATCTCTAAAATTCTTTCTAATAAATTTTGTTGTTGTTGTTAAATCCAGCCCACTTATATCAATCACTAGAAGAACTTTGGTCCTGGCAATCGGACTTACAGGTTATATAATAGCATCTAAGACAGGGTTCTAATTGTTTATCTCAACAATATCCTGTAGAAAACATTGATAAAGGGCATTAACTGTGACGAGAAACTGGTGGGGGTTGTTGTGAAAAAACTTTTTCAAACTGTTTTTCCTCTCCTCTCACAGGAACATAACAATCAACACATAAAAAGACTTTTTTTTTTTTTTTGCTGGAGTACAGTGGTATGATCTTGGCTCACTGCAACCTCTGCCTCCTAGGTTAAAGCAATTAACCTGCCTCAGCCTCCTGAGTAGCTGGGATTACAGGCACCCACCACCATGCCCGGCTAATTTTTGTATTTTTAGTAGAGAAGCGGTTTCGCCATGTTGGCCAGGCTGGTCTCGAACTCCTGACCTCAAGTGATCTGCCCATCTCAAACTTCCAAAGTGCTAGGATTACAGGCGTGAGCCACTGTGCCCAGCCCAGAAGAAGACTTTTGAGTTCAAATGTGTGGAAGTTTTTCCTCACATACCAAGCAGCAGGGCATCCTCTGATTCAACTGCAACACCATCTACCTGGAGGTAGCATCAGATCCTACAGGATGAGGGCTCTGTCCCCAAGTCTTCCCCCAACTCCGCCCCCAACCAGACCAAAGTCCAGGCTTTCGGAACTTCTAACCAATGGGCTTTAAATAGGGTTCCCACAACTCCCTCTTTGAGTTTGATTAATTTGCCACAGAGCCTCATAGAACTCAGGGAAACACGTTTTTTGGCTTATTATAAAGGATATTACAAAGGATACAGACAAGAGATGTGTAGGGAGAGGTAGAGAGAGGGGAAGGAGCAGGAAGCTTCCACGCCCTCCCTGGGTGCTCCACCTTCTAGGAGCCTCCACGTGTTCAGTTATCTGGAAGCTCCCAAAACCAGTCCTCTTGGGCTTTTACGGAAACTTTGTGATGTCAGCATTCCTTCCCCCAGGGAACAGGGAAGGACCCTCTCTGGGGAAGGTCTTAGGACCCACAATCAGAAAGGTGGGGGAAAATTAGAGTCCTGCCTTGGGGCAGGTGAAAGGAGAGCAGAAGAAGGTCAGCAAGATTCTGTTACCTGAGGCCTGCCTCTGAGGACTAACACACCCAACTTTACAACAAAAACTGTAACAAGGGCTATGGGAGTTATGAGCCAGAAACTTGGGAGAAAAATCATGTGTATACCACCGGGATTCTTGTTTCCCACCTAGGAAGATAAAAATGTAGCACCATACCACGGGAATCTGGAAAAGAAAATAAATCTTGTTTTTTCTTTTCTTTTTTCTTTTTTGTTTTTGAGACAGAGTTTCAGGTTTCACTCTTGTTGCCCAGGCTGAAGTGCAATGGCTCAATCTTGGCTCACTGCAGCCTCCACCTCCCGGGTTCAAGCGATTCTCCTGCCTCAGTCTCCCAAGTACCTGAGATTACAGGCTCCCACCATCACATCTGACTACTTTTTTGTATTTTTAGTAGAGATGAGGTTTCACCATGTTGGCCAGGCTAGTCTCGAACTCCTGACCTCACATGATCCACATGCCTCCCAAAGTGCTGGGATTACAGGCATGAGCCACCACGCCCGACCAATAAAATCTTGTTTTTTCAAGCAAAATGAGTTGGGAGAGGCTAGTGGATCTTATACTAGGCCTCTAAGTGAAAGTAGAGAAAGACTGCCCAAGAATTTAAAACTTCTTAGTAGAGTGGAAACTAAATGATAAATACCAAGTTTTATCAAATGTAATGACAAAAACTGGACTGCAGTTAGGAACTCTCATTTCTATTTTCGGCTCTAACACTGACTCATTGTATGACTTGAGACAAGTCACCAAGCAGCTTTGGATCTCAGCTTCTCCATATAAAAAATGGCAATTAAAATATTGTACCTACTAGATAGAGGAACTTGTTTTTATGGAGCAACTGCTCTATGTTCATCTCGTGCTAGGAGCTTTACATTATGTTGTGTTTCATTTATTCAGTAAGTATTTGTTGAGCACCGACTACAAACAGGATATTGTGCCTGATCTCAGGGAAACATCAGGCAAAAATCAAAGCCTTTGCTCTTCTGAGCTTAAATTCCAGTGGGGTTGGGTGATAATAAACAGAAAAGATATATACAAGATACTTTCAAACAGTGACAAGAGCCACGTAGATAATAAAACCAGTGCCAGGTGCAGGGGCTTACACCCGTAATCCCAGCAATTTGGGAGGCAGAGGCTAGAGGATTGCTGGAGCTCAGGAGTCTGAGACCACCCTGGGCAACATAGTGAGACCTCATCTCTACTAAAAAAAAAATTAGCCAGGTATTGTGGCGTGTGCCTGTAGTCCCCAGTACTGGGGAGGCTGAGGTGGAAGAATCGCTTGAGCCAGGGAGATGGAGGCAGCACTGAGCTATGATGGCAGCGCCACTGCACTCCAGCCTGGGTTACAGAGCAAGACCCTGTCTCTAAAAAAAAATAAAAAGAGCCAGGTGTGGTGGCTCACACCCATAATTCCTGCACTTTGGGAGGCCAAGGCAGGCAGATCACTTGAGGTCAGGAGTTCAAGACCAGCTTGGCCAACATGGTGAAAGCCCATCTCTACTAAAAATACAAAAATTATCCAGGCACAGTAGCACGTGCCTGTAGTCCCAGCTACTTGGGAGGTTGTGGCACAAGAATCATTAGAACCCAGGAGGCAGAGGTTGCAGTGAGTTGAGATTGTGCCACTACACTCTAGCTTGGACAACAGAGGGAGACTCCATCTCAAAAAAAAAAAAAAGAGAGAGAAAAAATAAAGATAATAAAACCAGATAATGTGATAGAAAATAACCCAAGGGCAGGGTTACTTATGTGGGGTGGTGACATTCAGTTGGGTCCTAAATTATGAGGAGCAGTCAGCAGAGTCTATGAGACAACAGCTGAGAAGGAGGGCTCCAGGTAGGCAGCAAGGTCCAAGACTCTGATGCATGTAGGAGCTTAAACTGTTTGCAAGGCCAGGTGAGACATTAATGGGTAGAATGAGCACAGAGAGGCAGGCATGAGCCAGAGCACAGTGGCCTTCAGCCTTCAGGCTGTGACTAGGTGTCTGGATTTTAATCTAGTTGATCTGCTTTACTTACAAAAAAAAAATCAGAGAAAAAAAAGAAAAAAAAAATCTGGGTACATCAATGAGTATGATTATTGTCAGGCAATAATAAAAGCAGAGATAACCATTAAGGAGACTGTTGTCTTGTTTGCTTAACTGACAGAAATAAACTTTTTCTGTAAAAGGTCAGATAGCAAATATTTCAGGCTTGCAGGTCATTTGAGCTCTCTATCGCACATTCTTCTCTTCTTTCTCCTCCTCCTTTTTTTTTTTTTTTTTAACAGCCCTCAAAAAATGTAAAGGCCATTCTTAGCTCTTGCACAATAGAAAAACAGGAGGTTGCATGCCAGATTTGGCCTGCCTAGCTAGGCAGCAGTTTATGGACCCCTAGCTTACAGAGACGTAGAAACTGACCTGCATATATTTTAGGACCCAATCCAGAACTGATGGGACTTGTTGATGAACTGACTCTGTCTGGGGAGAAGGTTAGTTAAAGAGGAAACAGGAATGGTGTCATTGACTAGGCAGAAGGTGGTGCCATTTACTGAGATGCAGAAGAAGCAGATTTCGGAGCGGGACAGGGGAAGAGGGGAGAAGGGAAATCAAGAGTTAAGTATGAATTGCCTATTAGTCATTCAAGTGGAGATGTCAAGTAGGGAGCTCGATATAGACTCTGGAGCTTATGGGAGAGGTCAGGAGAATTATCGGTTCTTATGTGGGGTGGTGACATTCAGCTGGGTCCTAAATGATGAGGAGCAATCAGCAGAGTCTATGAGAAAACATCTGAGAAGGAGAGCTTTTGGGAATTATCAGTCTACAGATACATTTAAAGTCATGGAATTGGGTTGGGGGCGGTGGCTCATGCCTGTAATCCTAGCACTTTGGGAGGCCAAGGAAGGTGGATCACCTGAGGTCAGGAGTTCAAGACCAGCCTGACCAATATGGTGAAACATCATCTCTATTAAAAATACAAAAATTAGCTGGGCGTGGTGTCGTGGGCCTATAGTCCCAAGTCCCAGCTACTCGGGAGGCTGAGACAGGAGAATTGCTTGAATCCACGAGGCAGAGGTTGCAGAGAGCCGAGATTGTGCCACTGCACTCCAGCCTGGAGGACACAGCGAGGTTCCATATAAAAAAAAAAAATATATATATATATATATATGGCCGAGCGTGGTGGCTCACACCTATGATCCCAGCACTTTGGGAGGCCGAGGTGGGTGGATCACCTGAGGTCGGGAATTCGAGACCAGCCTGACCAACATGGAGAAACCCCGTCTCTACCAGAAATACAAAATTAGCCAGATGTGGTGGTGCATGTTTGTAATCCCAGCTATTCAGGAGACAAAGGCAGGAGAATCGCTTGAACCCTGGAGGCGGAGGTTGCGGTGAGCTGAGATTGCACCACGGCACTCCAACCTGGGCAACAAGAGTGAAACTCTGTCTCAAAAAAATAAAAATAAATTAAATATATAAAAATAAAGCCATGGAATTGGATGACATCACCTGGAATGCAGAGCAAGTTTCCAGGACCAGGTCCTGAGGGACTCTAACATTTAGAAGACCCACTAAGGAGGCCCTTGGAATCACTCTCTGGGTCAAAGAGTATGGCATGTGGCAAATATTGCCAAATTGCTCTCCAAAGTGGTCTTTTATGTCCTCACAGAACCCATCTTGTCTTAGCTATGTAAACACATACTCCATGTGGGGTTATATACATGAGTAGGCGGGAACAACCAAGTCAGGAATCCTTGATGGCTTTTGCATGGAGCTGAGGAGTCTCAAGCCACACTGGAGGATTAGGCTGGTGCAAGGAGGTGTCAGGAAAGGGTCCAAGCACTCCCAACCACAGAATCACTCAGCAAGCTTGTTACAAATGCAGATTTTTTTCTCTCTCTCTCTCTCTTTTTTTTTTTAGACATGGTCCCACTCTGTCACCCAGGCTGGAGTGCAGTGGTGTGATCTCAGTTCACTGCAACCTCTGCCTCTGAGGCTTAAGCAATCCTTCCACTTCAGCCTCCAGAGTAGCTGGGACTACAGGCATACACCACTATGTCCGGCTGATTATTGGTATTTCTTGTAGAGATAGGGTTTTGCCATGTCACCCAGGCTGGTCTGGAACTCCCGGACTCAAGCAGTCTGCTTGCCTCAGCCTCCCAAAGTGCTGGGATTATAAGCGTGAGCCACTGCACCCAGCCCAAATGCAAATTTTTAGTAAGAGCTTCTGATTCACCATCTGGGGTGAGGTGTGTTTTAAACATGCCCCCTCTTACACAAAGGAAAAGTTGAGAAACATATGGCTTAGGGATAGACTGGCAGAGGGTGTCTTCAT
This sequence comes from Piliocolobus tephrosceles, assembly GCF_002776525.5. NCBI lineage: Eukaryota > Metazoa > Chordata > Mammalia > Primates > Cercopithecidae > Piliocolobus > Piliocolobus tephrosceles. The sequence continues at coordinate 31,362,160 of NC_045439.1, forward strand.
GATATTTCTTCACCTCCAGAGGCTCCAGTGGCTCAGGAATCTTAGGTGGATTTGGCTGGGGAAGCTTCAGGATGACAGGATGGCAGAGGACTGCTGGCCAGAGAGAAGCATTTACTGTAGTTATGGGACACTTTCCATTTGCTCTCCAATCCAAATGAGGCCTTTCTACCATGCAGATGTAAAACGGTGTCTTTTTTTTTTTTTTTTTTTTTGTGGATTCTTGCTCTGTCCCCCAGGCTGGAGTGCAGTGGCGCAATCTCATCTCACTGTGACCTCTGCCTCCTGGGTTCAAGCAAATCTCGTGCCACAACCTCCTGAATGGCTGGGATTACAGGTGTGAGCCACCACACCCGGCCAATTTTTGTATTTCTAGTTGAGATGGGGTTTCACCACGTTGGCCAGGCTGGTCTCGAACTCCTGACCTCATGTGAATTGCCTGCCTCAGCCTCCCAAAATGTTGGGATTACAGGCATGAGCCACAGCGTCTGGCGCAATGGTAACTTCTTTTTTTTTGTTTTTTGTTTTTTTTTCTTGAAACAGAGTCTCGCCCTGTCGCCAGGCTGGAGTGCCGTGGTGCAATCTCGGCACATTGCAACCTCCGCCTCCCAGGTTCAAGCAATTCCCCTGCCTTAGCCTCCCGAGTAGCTAAAACTACAGGCATGTGTCACCACGCCGGGCTAATTTTTTGTATTTCAGTAGAGACGGGGTTTCACCGTGTTGGCCAGGATGGTCTCGATTTCCTGACCTCGGGATCCACCTGCCTTAGCCTCCCAAAGTGCTGGGATTACAGGCATGAGCCACCATGCCGGGCCGGTAACTTCTTTAACACAGGTGTAGGTTTAAGTCTCCGTTCCGTTCCACAGCATACAGTGGAGAATTGTGTTTTTGTTTGTTTGTTTGTTTGTTTCTGTGTCCTTACATAGAAACAAGCATATATTTTCCAATTTTTTTTAAGAAAAGATACACATGTTGTTGGTGACACTGAAACTGTACCTACACTTTAGATACATTACGGATTAAACAAATTTATGTGAAAACAGCTAAAGAATAATGGGAGAAATTTGCTGTTGGGCTTTCTAAGGTATCAGTCTTAAATTCATTGCACCATTATTTATTGTACCTAAGTGCTAGGCACTGTTTTAGGTTCGGAAGATAAAACAGTGAAAAAAATAGACAAAAATCCCGGCCCTCACAAAACAGACCTTCTAGTTAGGGAGACAGACTAATAAACACAATTAATAAGTAAAATGTATGCTTTCTTTGATAGTAATGAGTGCTAAGGGGAAAACTATAAAGGAGGGAAGAAAGACAGGAGGTGTTAGGGGATGGGGATAAGTGAGACTACAGGACAAGAAAGGCCTGGAAGCTGGGCACAGTGGCTCACACCTGTAATCCTAGCACTTTGGGGGCTGAGACGGGCAGATCGCAAGGCCAGGAGTTCAAGACCAGCCTGACCAACATGGTGAAAACCTGTCTCTTCTAAAAGTACAAAAATTAGCTGGTCATGGTGGTGCACACCTGTAATCCCAGCTACTCAGGAGGCTGAGGCAGGAGAATCACTTGAACCCAGGAGGCATAGGTTGTGGTGAGCCAAGATCACACCACCACACTCTAGCCTGGGCAACAGAGCCACACTCCATCTCAAAAAAGAAAAGAAAGGACTTGAGAGCTGTGACACAGAAAAGTAACTGCTCTGCATCTGAGTTTCTTCATCTATAAAATAAGGAATAATAGCATCTTCCTGAGGACAGCTCAGGCCCACAGACAGCTTTTGTCACTTTTAAGCTCATTGGGTTTGGGGTACTGACAAAGATTCCCTCCTTGACCAAACTCTACTCAGGCTGTTCTGATCTGCCTTCTCAACTAGGCTCTGACTTTTGGACTTCCATGACTCTGCATTGTCCAATTTTAGGAAGAATCCTGCTAAGTTAGTTTAGCCAGAATCTCCCCTTACTCCCAATATTTCCTTTTAGTAATTTTCCATCCACTGACCCTGATTCTTGGCTGTAAATCCCTACTTTTCCTTGCATTTGGAATTGAGCCAGATCTCTCCCTCCTGCTACAAAATCCTATTGTCGTAGGTGCCTGTATTACCTATCTTGGCAGTCCCCCTTGAATAAAGGTTTGCTCTACTTTTTTTTTTTTTTTTTTTTGAGAAGGAGTCTCGCTCTGTCATCCAGGCTGGAGGGCAATGGTGTAATCTTGGCTCACTGCAACCTCTGCCTCTTGGGCTCAAACAATTCTCCTGTCTCAGCCTCCCAAGTAGCTGGGATTACAGGCATCCACCACCACATCAGGGTAATTTTTTGTATTTTTAGTAGAGACAAGATTTCATCATGTTGGCTGGTTTTGAACTCCTGACCTCAAGTGATCTGCCCGCCTTGGCCTCCCAAAGTGCTAGGACTACAGGCGTGAGCCACCGCGTCTGGCCTGCTTTACAGTTCTTTAACAAACGTCATGAAGTATTTTTTCTTTAACAGTATAATTCTTTGGCCTCTCAGAATCTCAGTTTCCTCATCTGTAAAATGAACAAATTGTCCAGACTATTTCACAGGGTTTTTGAAAATGTCAAAGGATACCATTATGATATGTGAAAATATTTTAAACTGCATTATCTATTATGTAAATGTAAGATGGAAATTTAAAGAAAACACATACACAGCTTTTTCATGGGTTGCAGATCTCTTGCTATTGGTCAGCAGAGCCTCAGGAATGCAAGTAGACAATGAATTAGATAACTGCTTAAACTGATTCCCTGCATTGGCAGGGAAAAGGCCAATGCAGATTATCAGGATGCACTGTGTGGACTAGCAATCTTATCTTAGATCAGTGATACAACAATCAAATGAAATGTTCCTAAGTGGATACCTCATAAAATAAGTATTGCATGGCATTTGTCAAAACTGTAAATGCTTTACAGCTCCTTTGTTTGTTCTTGTTTTGTTTGTGGGATTTTGTTTCTAGGAAAATAACTAAATGGACTAAGTTTAAAAAAAAAAACAAACACCAATCGTGTACATTACTAAGGGCAGACAGTCCATCTTCTGGATATTTCTGAAGATGCTCAATAAACGTTAATCAAAGTAGGTAATGATTCCCAACATGGGCTACTGTGTCTTCCACGTTTATTTTCTACACTTGATCTTAGCCAAAAGGCCAAGAAGCAATTCCATTTTCTTTCTTTCCTTCTTTTTTGAGACAAGTCTCGCTCCGTCGCCCAGGCTGGAGTGCAGTGGCGCCATCTCGGCTCACTGTAACCTCCGCCTCCCGGGTTCAAGCAATTCTCTGCCTCAGCCTCCCAAGTGGCTGGGATTACAGGCACCTGCCACCATGCCCGGCTAATTTTTTTGTATTTTTAGTAGAGATGGGGTTTCACCATCTTGGCCTGGCTGGTCTTGAACTCCTGACCTTGTGATCCAAAGTCACAAGGCCTCCCAAAGTGCTGGGATTACAGGTATGAGCCACTGTGCCCGGCTGTTTATTTTCATATATTCTTCAGCTCTGAATATTTGATAGCATCTCAGTAATAGTTTGTTAAATCAATAAACGTGTTGACATACATGCATAGTATAGTGTCTGGCACACAGTAGGTACTCCATTGAAAGAATGCATGAATTATTACCGGGTCAATTTGCTTGTCTATTTGCAAATATTAATAGTTAATTTGATCCCTAAAGTGTTTGTGAACTTAAAATACACACATATTCACTTTCCCTGACAATGCTTATCTGCTAAACCCTTAACTATGTTCATCTGAGACTGGACTAAAACATGTTGTTTTATTCGATTTAAATACCAAATTCAAATTTGTTTTGAATATAGCTTAGAAGACACTCAATGTTTGCTTAAAATAATAATAATAATAATAATAATAACACCATGTACATTCAGTTAGCCAGTTACTCCAGCCCAAATACCCTGCTCTGGGACATGAACTGGATGTCTGCCCGGCACACATTCATCAGGTAACCTCTACAACTTCTTCTCTAAGGTACTGGTCCACACTCGCTAATAGCCAAGTTGAAAGCTTTCCTCGAAATCTTCCTCTCTAGTGTCTCAACACCCCAAGTGTCATCCAGGTGTCAAAGGCGCCAAGAGTGCCTGCAACCCGCATCAGTCTCGGAGACTCGGCCTTATTCCCGCCCGCGCGCCCAGGAGGCCGGTGGGCGGGCCCAGCAAAGGGCCTTGTGGCTGTTTCCTATTGGGGCTTGGTTGCTATGGTGTCGCTCGCCTTTAAATTCGTGGGTACATCTTTCGGAAGTTAAAGGAGAATTACTTCCAGGGCTGCCCATACTTGCCATGGCCGACTCAGTAGTCACTAAGTTCAACGAAAATAAAACTTTTGCAACAGTATTCTATTAAATCTTCTTTAACCACTTAAATTTGCGGTTTTGACATGGTACCCATCCTTTCTTCCCTTTTCAAAAGATTCGCTATAGAGTCTTTCTCTATTTGCCAGACTCCAAAATGGCGCGGACGGCATCAGTAGGTCAGAGGTGAGTCACGTGGGTCCTCCCGGTTCCGGCGCGGTAGAGGCCTTGGGTAGTGAACGAGTCTCCAGCACCATGTCTGGTTTGTCTGGCCCACCAGCCCGGCGTGGCCCTTGTCCGTTGGCGTTGCTGCTTTTGTTCCTGCTCTGCCCCAGCTTGGTCCTCACCATCTCCTTCCATCTGCCCATTAACTCTCGCAAGTGCCTCCGTGAGGAGATCCACAAGGACCTGCTAGTGACTGGCGCGTACGAGATCTCCGACCAGTCTGGGGGCGCTGGCGGCCTGCGCAGCCACCTCAAGGTGCGGCACTGGGCGACGTGGGGCCGGGAGGGAAGACGGCAGGCTTAGGCGAGGGGAGGCCCGGGTTCGGGGGAGTCGGGCGGGCGGAGGCCCGTGAGTTGTTCTCGCCTCTCGGGAGCGCAAAGGACGTGTGGTGGAGCCCGCCCCCTCACCCCGCTGGTTGCCTTTCGCGGGGCGGGGCACCAACGCCTGGGAACCCCAAGAAGGGCTGGCGAGGCTTTGGCGGATGTGGTGACACCTGAGCTGGAGCGGTTGTTGTCAACGTCCTATACCAGTTTTGGTCTCAGATACCTTGAACCGTAACTTGGTTCTCCAGATAAGTGTTGGGATGTTGAATATTTATGGAAATTGGCATCATAAGATACCGCGATACCTGCAGGAAAGTAATGGAGACAAAGCTAACTGTGATTAATAGAATGTTATTGAGCATCTGCTGTGTCAGTTACTGTGCTACTTTGCATATATTACCATTTGGTTCATGCACTATCCTATGAAGTAGATAGGTACTGTTAGCCCCATTTTACAAATGAGGAAACTGAGACTCAAAGGTAGAATAAACTAGTGTCACAGATGGAATAGATTCTTTTTTTAAAAAATTATTATTATACTTTAAGTTCTAGGGTACATGTGCACAACGTGCAGGTTTGTTACATATGTATACATGTGCCATGTTGGTGTGCTGCACCCATTAACTCGTCATTTACATTAGGTATTTCTCCTAATGTTATCCCTCCCCCATCCCCCCACCCCACGACAGGTCCCGGTGTGTGATGTTCCCCGTCCTGTGTCCAAGTGTTCTCATTGTTCAGTTCCCACCTATGAGTGAGAACATGCGGTGTTTGGTTTTCTGTCCTTGTGTTGGAATAGATTCTTACTTAGTTTGGTAGTTAAGTATGTTGAGGGGAAAGCGCTGCAACCTTATTCCTTCCTTGTTTTAAATTTGTAATTTCTGTAATTGATTAAAGTCTATTATTGGTTACAAAATGGTCTCAGTTTCTAGTCCTTTTTCTTTGGTATGCCAGAATCTGGACTTGGCTACTTTTATGTAAATACCAACTATGCTCTTGGATGGTGACAACTACTACCATAATACTAGTTTGGTCCCATTCTGTAGCTAAGAGTAGCCTGGCCTGGTCTTTGAGACATTAATATAATTTGATATCTGTCAGTATTTGGTTGTATTTTAGGTAATTTTATTCATTCACAATAAGCAAAGTGTCTTTTTTTATTTCTTTGTGACACAATGAGGCTTGCTTTTCTTATACCAAATAGTAAGAAACATTTTTACTTTTTTTTTTTTTGAGACGGAGTCTCGCTCCGTCGTCCAGGCTGGAGTGCAGTGGCAGGATCTCAGCTCACTGCAGCCTCTACCTCCCGGGTTCAAGCGATTCTCCTGCCTCAGCTTTCCGAGTAGCTAGGACTACAGGCACCCGCCACCACACCCAGCTAATTTTTGTATTTTGATTAGAGATGACGTTTCACCATGTTGGCCAGGATGGTCTCCATCTCTTGACCACGATCGTGATCCGCCCGCCTCGGCCTCCAAAAGTGCTGGGATTACAGCCTTGAGCCACCGCACCCGGCGGCCTCGTTTTTACTTTTTAATAGAGTTTCAGATATAATAAGACCATAACTTATGTTAAAGTAGTGGAACCCAGTAGTGTGGTAATACGTGTAATTTATTTCTACTTTATTTGGAAGAGATAAACTATTTTCAGGGCAATTAATCTGTGACCCATCCTTTTATTATTCTCTTTGGGTACCAAACTTCTCTCTACCCAGGAAAATAGTGATGGCATGATTTTAGAAGCTTAGATATAGTGTTTCCGGGGTGGGAGATCATGCTTCCAACTCTTCAGAGGATGTTCATGGACTCAGGGAATTTCAGCGATGAAAGAGACCTTGCTCTCATCTCCACTGTTGCTGTCTGATTTGTTCTTATATTTTAAAGCCCTTCAGTGGCTCAGTATTGCTTATTGATAGTTTAAATTTCTCAGCATGCTTTGTTGTGCTCTTCATGATCTGTTTCTGAGCTATAGGTGTGGTCAGTTCCCACTGCATTCTACATGGAGCCACCCTGAACAGTACCCTGAACTCACCTATTTTTTGAACTGCTTTTGTTTATGCCTTGACCTACTTATTAGACTGTTAGTATCCTCAGGGTGGGAACTATTTTCAGGTTCATCTTTTCAAGAATGCCAGGCATATTACCTTGCTTCTAGTAAGTACTCTATAAATAACAGGAAATGTAGTTTAGCATGGACTTACGGGAATTACATTGAATCTAGGGCTGCTGAAGGGACCTCAACAGCAGGACTTTAGGCCGGGCTTGGTGGCTCCTGCCTGTAACCCTAACACTTTGGGAGGCCGAGGCAGGTGGATCACCTGAGGTCAGGAGTTCAAGACCAGCCTGGCCAACATGGTAAAACCCAGTCTCTACTAAATATACAAAAATTAGCTGGGCATGGTGGCATGTGCCTGTAATCCCAGCTACCCGGGAGGCTGAGGCAGGATAATCACTGGAACCTGGGAGGCAGTGGCTGCAATAAGCTGAGACTGTGCCACTGCACTCCAGCCTGGGCAACAGAACAAGACTTCGTCTCAAAACAAAACCCAGCAGGACTTTGTGCATACACCCTAGCATTTTACCATCACTCAGTTGCTCTCCTGTGTCTGCTCTGTTCTTTTGCTACTAACTAGCTTAATGGAACTACAAGGGTCCTAAACCCAATTGCCAAATAGGTAATATAATTGAATAAATTGGACCAGGCATTAAAAAAAAACAACAGTGATGATAAATGGGAGAATAATTGGACGTAGTGGAAACTGTTATTAATTAGGGGTGACCAATACTCAGTTCTTGATGAGGCTTGCCATGCAAACGTGTAGGCCCTTTTGCCACATGTGATTCTTCGGCCCACATGTGATTCGCTTCACTTCGCTTCTCTTCTGTTCTTTTCTCTTTTCTTCTTTCTTCTCCTCCCTTCTCCTCCCCTCTCCTCCTCTCCGCTCCCCTCCCCTCCCTTCACCTCCCTTCACCTCCCTTCTCATTCCGCCTCGCAGACTGGAGTGCAGTGGCACCATCACAGGCTCACTGCAGCCTCGACCTCCCCAGGGCCCAGGTGATCCTCCTACCTCAGCCTCCTAAGTAACTGGGATTACAGGCACATGCCACCATGCCCAGCTAGTTTTCATTATTTTTTTGCAGAAATGGAGTTTCACCATGTTACCCAGGCTGGTCTTGAACTCCTGGGTTCAAGTAATCCACCCACCACAGCCTTCCAAAGTGCTAGGATTACAGGCGTGAGCCATTGCACCCAGCCCACATCTGATTTTTCATATGAAATAGGAACACCAGATTTTGATGTGAAAGCTCCTGACTTTTAAATTTCACCAACCAGGTTTCAGCACTGTAGAGCCTGGGTGCTCCTGGCTCACCTGAGGGCCATGGATCTTTGTTCTCACCACTGCTTTGCCACTCCATTTCCCTCAGTAAAATAGTTTGGCCCCCTAAAAATAAAAAAAATTCACCAGCCAGTTCAGATTGGTTTCGGCATTGATTTGTTTTCAGTGTTATAGAGAATAGTATAGTGAGTTCACCTTTCTACCCTTTACTTAGATTCAGCAATTATCAGGATCTTTCCACACATGTCATCTTAACTGCTTCCATCATATCATTTCATGCTAAATTATATTAAAGTAAATCCCAGATGTCATGTATTTCCATCCTGCCTAATTCAGCATGCATCTCTTTAAAAATATAAACCACAGTGTTATGTGGCTAATCACACCTCACAAAATGAACAATGATGGCCAGGCGTGGTGGCTCATGCCTGTGATCCCAGCACTTTGGGGGGCCGAGGCGGTCGAATCACGAGGTCAGGGGTTCGAGACCAGCCTGACCAACACAGTGACACCCCATCTCTACTAAAAATAAAAAATTAGCTGGGTGTGATGGCACACATCTGTAATCCCAGCTGCTTGAGGCTGAGGCAGGAGAATTTCTTGAACCTGGGAGGCGGAGGTTGCAGTGAGCCAAGATTGTGCCACTACACTCCTACCTGGGCTACAGAGTGAGACTGTGTCTTAAAAAAAAAAAAAAAAAAAAACCAAGAACAATGATTCCTTAATATCCTTAATACCCAGTCCATATAGTATGATCCCACTTGTCTCAAAAATATCTTTTGAAAGTTAATTTGTCTCTTCCAAGTGTCTAATCTAGAGCAATCTCCTCTTCCTCTCATCTCCTTTCTTATGCTTGCAATTGAATTGTTGGAGTCAATTGCTTTTAAAAGAACGTACAGCTTTTTGGAGTTGTCTCTTTGCTTCCTGGAGGTGTCTTTTAACCGGTCCTTCCCCGTACTTTTTGTAAAAGGAATCAGCTGTAAAGATGTAACCAGAGGTACAGCAAACCACCATGGCACATGTATACCTATGTAACAAACCTGCACGTTCTGCACATGTACCCCCACCCCAGAACTTAGTGTTTAAAAAAAAAAAAAAAAAAAAGATGTAACCAGATTCAGGTTTATCTTTTTGTCAAGAGTGTCACTGCAGGAACACACAGTACTTTTTGTGCCCCTGATTGCAGCTGCTACGATTGATAAGTGGATTAAGGTGTGTCTTAGTGTCCTGGTGCTGTAACAAATTACCACAGATTTATGGCCTAAAACATCAGGGATTTGTCTTAATCATTCTGAAGGTCAGAAGTCCTAAAATCAAGGTTTTGGCAGAGCCATGTTTCTTCTGAAGACTTTCACAGTGGGGTGGGGATCAGTTTTCTTGCCCTTTCTAGCTTCTAGAGGCCGCTTGTATTCTTTGGTTCATATCTCCTTGCTCCATCTTTAAAACCAGGCTGGGCACGGTGGCTCTCGCCTATAATCCCAACACTTTGGGAGGCCAAGGCAGGCGAGTCACTGAAGGGTAGGAGTTTGAGACCAGCCTGGCCAACGTGGGGTGAAACCCTGTCTTCACCAAACATACAAAAATTAGCTGATCATGGTGGTGCACACCTGTAATCCCAGCTACTCAGGAGACTGAGGCAGGAGAATCGCTTGAACCTGGGAGGCAGAGATTGTAGTGAGCCGAGATCGTGCCACAGCACTCCAGCCTGGGTGACAGAGCCATACTCTGTCTCAAAAAAAATAAAAATAAAAAATTAAGCCAGTAGCATAGTATCTTTAACTTTCTCCCTCTCTTTCCCTTTTCCATCCTCTGCTTTGTTCCTCACCACCCCTTCTCCCTCTCTTCCTCCCTCCCTCCCCGGCTATAATCATCTCATCTCATTCTCTTATTCACCTGCCTCCCTTGTTCTCTTATAAGGACCCTTGTATTAATCTTCTTCACCTCAAGACCCTTAATCTGATTTAATCATATCTACACAATCCCTTTTGCCATGTAAGATAACACATTCATGGGTTCTAGGGGTTAGGATGTGGACATCTTTGTGTGGGGGAGGCATTTTTCTCTCTGGTAATAGCCTGAAGCATTCATTGTAAAGTTTCCCACTGACCTTTCACTTGGGAATCTGCTGATGACTACTGTGTGAATTTATTATTTCATTAAGGTTGTGAAATGATGATTTTCTAATTCTGTTACTCCTTCCATATTTATTAGCTGAAATTATTCTTAAGGAATTAATATCATCTGATTACCCTAAAATTTATCATTCATGTTGGTGAGATAAATGCAGAATTTATTCTAATTGATAATTGTCAGAGTAAGAGATTGTTGCCCTTGTCATTTTCAGTGTTGTCCAAGAGTTTTTGGTTTTTTTTAAAGTATTTTACTGAACTCTTTTTAATTGTTTGTTGCAACTTTTAGAGTCATTCATTGTGTTTTAGGCAGTTGTTTCCATTCTTTATGCCCAGTTTGTCCCTTTGGTTCCTTCATGTTGGCTCCTGTATTTTTTCGACGTAATCCTGTTAGGTTTTGAGAGCATCCTTGTTTTCTGGCACGACAAAGTATTCTAGGCTTATTTTGTATATGTCTATCCCCTGACCTCAGAACAACTGTTTCTCTGAGGAATTCTGGTTCCTTTTTGCGGGGATTGGTATTTGGAGACCACAAACTAGGTGTCATGTTTGAAAATGTAATATACCATGCAAGCCACAGAACACATTTGTGAGCAGATTCAGCCCATAGCAGCTTTCAGTCTTTTTCATAGTGTCCGTTCACTTAGTTCCACTTTTTCTTTTTCTTTTTTTTTTTTTTTTTTTTTTTGAGACAGAGTCTCGCTCTGTCACCCAGGCTGGAGTGCAGTGGCGTGATCACTGCAAGCTCCGCCTCCCAGGTTCACATCATTCTCCTGCCTCAGCCTCCCGAGTAGCTGGGACTATAGGCACCCGCCACCACGCCTGGCTAATTTTTTGTATTTTTAGTAGAGACGGGGTTTCACCATGTTAGCCAGGATGGTCTCAATCTCCTGAATTCGTGATCCTCCCACCTCAGCCTCCCAAAGTGCTGGGATTACAGGCGTGAGCCACTGCGTCTGGCTGCCATTTTTTCTTATATTTTGATGACTGCTTCAGGGATTCTCTCTTTGCATCATTTTAGCTCCTGAAGTGCAACTCCTGAGTGCCAGAGCTCCTTTTCATATGCTAGGCCACATTCGAGGTCTCAGGTCAGCCAATGGATTGTTTTGTCTTTGGTCACTTTTCCACCCTTGGTTTAGGCAGCTGTGGTTTAATTTGAGGTAGGATAAGAACTGGAGACTGGTGCAGAACCTGGCCAGCTGAGCTTAGCATTTGGTGGTTGTGCTGAATGAGGCAGTCTCTTTTTGGAGATGGAGTTGCACTCTTTGCCCAGGCCGGAGTGCAATGGTATGATCTTGGCTCATTGCAACCTCTGCCTCCCAGGTTCAAGCAATTCTCCTGCCTCAGCCTCCCAAGTAGCTGGCATTACAGGTGCATACCACTACTCCTGGCTAATTTTAGTATTTTTAGTAGAGACGGGGTTTGACAATGTTGGCCAGACTGGTGTCAAACTCCTGACTTCAGGTGATCCGCCTGCCTCCCAAAGTGCTGTGATTACAGGCGTGAGCCACTGTGCCCGGCTTAAGGCAGTCTTTCTTATAAGCGTCTCTGTGAATGTAGTGCCTTGGTTAATCTGTCTGATTCACCTTCTTTCTATCTAGGAAAATCTTAGTATCCAGTGAATGTACCTATGTTATCATGTACCACTCTGTGTTACAGTTGTGTATTTGCCCATGTCCTGGGATAAACTATAAGCTGCTTGAACAGAGATTAGGTTTCATTCATCATTGCAATGCTTGTCTAATATAAGGCCTGGCATATAGTAGGACTTCATCCTAAGGAATTAGTGAACAGATGAACAAGCACTGTCCTTGCCTCATCTCTCATCTTTCCCTCTTCCATTCTCTTTATTTCCTTCCTCCCACTCTGACTCTAGCTATACTGAACACCTTACAGTTCTTTGAATATAATGTTCTCTTAACCTGGATCAGTCTTTGACTTTCTGTGTCCCCTATGTGCCCCATTGGCTTATAACTTTTTTTCCCCTCACCAAAAGCTGTGTGAAAAGATACTGTAGTATATGTACCATTACATCCTGTTTTACATGGCACTTTTCACATAGTGTAGTGTTTATCTTGTGAACTGTTTAATGTCTTACTCATCTTTGTGTCTTTAGTTTAACATACACATTGTTGTATAACTGAGTTAAACATCTTAGTCTTCTTGAGAAGCCTTGTGGTATAGTAGAGACTAAGAGACTAGATCTGAAGTAAGATAGATTTGGTTCAGATCCCAGCAGCTCCACCACTTAAAGGGTATGTGGGTCTTGCAGTGATTACTTAGCCCTTCTTCTCTTGTCCTGTTTCTGTAATACGGGAATCATAGAGCTCATAAACTTGTTAGGACTGATTGAGATGGGTGAGGTTTTTATTGTGCAGGGCCCATTATGGCGCTCCATAGATTCTTTCTTCTGTATTGAATGAAAATTGAATTGCTCCTCAGAGCCCCTCATGCTATATATCATTGAAATAACTAGATATGGAGTATTTTTAATGAGAGGAATTATGAGTAGTTTATGATTCTTTCATTCATTCAACAAATATTTATTTAATATTTAGTATATGTCAGACCTGGCTGAGAATATGGGGATAAACAGGGGGCAAGGTCCTTGAGCTCTCTTGGGGAACAAAGACAAAAAACAAGTTAAAAAAATAGAATTTCAGGTAGTGATGAGCACTATAATGAAAGTTCAGGCACTAGGGAGCAGGGGGTGGACTGATGGGTTAAAGGGTGTTTGAGTGGTCAGGGGAGGCGTTTCTGAACAGAGAGAGAGAAATGGATTGAAGTGATGGGTGGTCCTCTCCTGCAAAGATTTCTACTTCAGGCCTATGTTGAGATGCATTTTGTGTTAAGATTTCCAAACTGAGTCTATTCCGTACTTTCCTACTCATTTCACAAAGTGAGGCTAAATCAAGCTAACTTGTGTCAGGTATAAAGACTTTGCTGCACATAATTGAGGCAGGAAGTATCAACTCATCATTTACAGTGAATGTAGAAGTTTCCCCCATTACTTCAGGTCCATAATAAAAGCCTGTTGTAGGGACTCAAAAATTTGGGTAATATTTTTATTATTATTTTGCTCTGGCTGGAGTGCAGTGGCACGATCATAGCTCGCTGCAACCTCAAACTCCTGGCCTCAAGTTATCCTCCCACCTCTACCTCCCAAAGCGCTGAGATTATAAGCGTGAACCCCTGCACCTGGCTGAAAATTTGGATCTTATACCCAGTTATGATTTCAGTCCCTCCCAACTAGTTTATAGATAAGAAAGCCAAACAGATCCCTTAAAGAGTTCAGCCTTGAGTCATAGGCCTACCACAACTCAAGCCTAAAAATTATGAAGAAGTAACTCAGCAGTTGGGAAACTATTGGCTTATAACTTCTTTTTTCCCTCACCAAAATCTGTATGAAAAGATACTACAGGCCAGGCATGATGAGAGAGAGGAGAGGGAGGAGGGAGTAGAGAAGGGCGGTGGTGGGGGGGGGGGTGCGGAGGAGAAAGAGAGAGAGGCAGAGGGGAGAAGAGGCAGGGGAGGGAGGAAGGAAGGAAAAGATGGTATATATGCTATAGTTTTCAGATTATTTTGTTTGGAATTACTGTATTTCAGCTTTTTTATTACTGGTATTTGTACTGAGGTCTGTACTGTGCTGACAAGGAGAGACAGTAGGATGCTTCGGCTGGGTGCGGTGGCTCACGCCTGTAATTCTAGCACTTTGGGAAGCTGAGGTGGGTGGATCACGAGGGTGGGAGAATGAGACCATCCTGGCCAACAGGGTAAAACTCTGTCTCTACTAAAAATACAAAAATTAGCCAGGCGTGGTGGTGTGCACCTGTAGTCCCAGCTACTCAGGAGGCTGAAGCAGGAGAATCGCTTGTACTTGGGAGGCGGAGGTTGCAGTGAGCTGAGATCATGCCACTGCACTTCCAGCCTGGGCGATAGAGTGAGACTCTGTCTCAAAAAAAAAAAAAAAAAAAAGGAATAGGATGCATGTTGCTCTGTCATCAAAATGAAACATCCTTTATATCAATAACGATCCATGAACCCTTACTTACACCAGACTTTTTCTGTAGGGAAAAATATGGCCCTTTCAGTGTGAATTTAATGTGACTGTTGTCCACTGGGTTAGAAACAGGTCAATAAATAGATGGTGCAGTACAGAAGGCTAATTGGTACATTAACATTTAATAATATAAATCGAATTTCTTTTTGTACTACATACAAAGTTCCTAGCTTTTAATTATAGCTTGACCTTGTGCTTCCTTCTCCATAAAAGTTAAAGGATACATTACTTCATTTAAATCTCTCTTATTCAGTAAACAGTTGTCTATAGCCTTCTCTGTTTTGAACTGATCTAGAGAAGGGGGCTGCTTCCAGTTTGGAATTCCTATACCATATCTTTATGCTGACTTCTGAAGACTGAGTCTGGTTTCTAGGAAAGTGGAACAAATATGTAAAGGTAACCTAGTAGGGATGCAGTGACTTCTATGCTGTTTCTTGTATGAATTGCTGACTGGTAGTTTGATCCTAAGCCATTGCCCCCATACGCATACACAGCCTGGCAGCCTGGACAGTAGAGCCCTCTGTGAAATCAGCCAGCTGGCCACAGACCCGAACTTGGGCTCCCAAACAAGTCTCCGACTTGAGGGAGGTTGATGTCATCTGCTTTATCCTGTGCTCCCAACCTCATTGTTCAACATAAAATGTGGGAAATCAAGGAACTAGTTGTTAAGAAAGAACAAGGCTTTGTTTGTGCCCATAATAAAAGGGTCACGCTGGAGTTTTTACCGTAAATAACTTTGGAACAGTATGAAAAAAAACATTTGATCTGGCTTCACCCCCGCAGTAGTATTGTTAGGGCAGCAACTGGTCTTTCGTTCTCATTCCCTTCCTTTCCTCCCTCTCTTTCTCCCCTTTTCTCCTCCCCCCTACTCCTCCCCCAAGTCAAGCATGACGTATTGCCTGTGTTAAGTTAAGTTGATGTAGCAAATGCTGATAGAAGCAGGAAGAGAGCATCTATCCATTATCATGCCAGTGCCTGGAAATTTGCTATTTCTGGTTTTCAGCACTTCTAGAAAAAGCCTCCCAGCCTCCTTGATCATATTTTAGCTTAAGCAATACTTATGTACTATGTTATACTATCAGTGAACTGTACTAGAAATTTGAAAGAATTTAGTGTTGCCAAGTGCTGCTTGTGGGCTGAGTTTGACTTTGTTCTGGGTAAAATCTAGATGTGATCCTTTTATTTCAGGAATATACTTGATAGACTTTGTACATGCTTTTATTTAAAAGATAGCTTAAATTCATTTTATGCCCATTAAATATAGCACCTAAGCCATCCGAGTTTATGTTTTTCGTTTTTGAGATACAGTGGTCCCTTTTGAAAGTGTTTCTGAAGCTGGACGCGGTGGCTCACACCGGTAATCCCAACACTTTGAGAGGCTGAGGCGGGAGGATCACGAGATCAGGAGTTCAAGACCAGCCTGGCCAACATGGTGGAACCCTGTATCTACTAAAAATACAAAAATTAGCCATGCATGGTGGCATACGCCTGTATTCCCAGCTACTCGGGAGGTTGAGGCAGGAAAATCGCTTGAACCTGGGAGGCGGGGGTTGTGGTGAGCCAAGATCACACCACTGCGCTCCAGCCTGGGTAACAGAGCGAGACTGTCTGAAAAAAAAGAAAAAGTGTTTCTGATACTATTTTTCTGTCTAAAACCATAGCATCTTTAATGAGTTGGTGTTTTTTCTGCTTTTTTATATCTTAGGGGAATAGACCCTTTGGCTCACTGTTCACTTGTGAATTTTTATGAAGTGAAGAGTAGAGATAATTATATATGCCGCCTCAATCCTCTTTTTCCCCCATATCTAATGTTGGATTCTTCATGTAGTTTATTCCTTATTAAATTAAAAACCACGTACAGGAAAAGCTGGCATCATCTTGGATTCCTTACTGTCTCTTTTTATCAGCTAAAAGGATCAAACATCTGTTTTGTTAGGCATTTTGTATCCTTTCATTTTCTAAATCTTGCTGCTGCTTCCTTGAGAGTGTACTTGACTACCCCTTTCTCTCTGTTTCCATGCAATAGCCATTTGGGCCCTAATCATCCCTGGATTTAGTGAACATAGCATAATTTATCTAGTTTGCCATCCATTAGTACTGTTAGGTTAGAAAATATGGTTAATGGGCCGGGCACGGTGGCTCATGCCTGTAATCCCAGCACTTTGGGAGGCTGAGGCAGGCAGATCACGAGGTCAGGAGATGGAGACCATCCTGGCTAACAATGTGAAACCCCGTCTCTACTAAAAATACAAAAAATTAGCTGGGCGTGGTGGCTGGTGCCTGTAGTCCAGCTACTCGGGAGGCTGAGGCAGGAGAATGGTGTGAACCCAGGAGGCAGAGCTTGCAGTGAGCCAAGATCGTCCAGTTCACTCCAGCCTGGGCGACAGAGCGAGACTCCATCTCAGAAAAAAAAAAAAA
>NC_045439.1:31379061-31411836 GCF_002776525.5 Piliocolobus tephrosceles
AGACCAGCCTGGCCAACATGGTGAAACCCTGTCTCTACTAAAAAATAAAAATAAAAAGTTAGCCGGGCCTGGTGGTGTGCACCTGTAGTCCCAGCTACTCGGGGAGGCTGAGGCAGGAGAATCGCTTGAACCCAGGAGACGGAGGTTGCAGTGAGCTGAGATCGTGCCACTGCACTCCAGCCTGAGCAACAGTGCAAGTCTCCGTCTAAAAAAAAAAAAAAAAAATTGCCTGGGCATGGTGGCACACATCTGTAGTCCCAGCTACTCTGGAGGCTGAGGCACAAGAATTGCTTGAACCCAGGAGGCAGAGGTTGCAGGGAGCCAAGATAGTGCCACTTCACTCCAGTCTTTACGACAGAGCGAAACTCTGTCTCAAAAGAAAAAGGAAAGAAAATATGGTTAGTGACCTAAATATCCATGGAGTTCTGAGTTATCACCAACAAACAGTTATAACAATAATGTAACACCTATTGAATGCCTGCTATGTGACAAACACTGTTCCAGGCAGTTTACCTGTATAACATTTAATCCTCACAGTAGCTGAGTGTGGTGGTATGTCCTTGTAATCCCAGCTACTCAGGAGGCTGACACCAGAGGATCTCTTAAGCCCAGGAGTACATGACCATCCTGGGCAACACAGTGAGACCTTACTGAAAAAAAAAAAAATCCTCACAATAACCTTGTGATGTATGTACAACTGTTGTCCTTATTTTACAAATGAGGTAGAGGAATTAAGGAACATGCCCAAGTATTTACAGCTGGTAAACGGCACGCCTGTGATTTGAGCATAGACCAGAAAGTCTGACTCTAGAACCTTCCATCTTAAAAGTACTATGTTGTACGGTCTCTTGAGAGAGAGAAAAGGCTAGATATTCCTGTTTCCGTTCTTTTTTTTTTTTTTTTTTTTTTTTTTGAGACGGATTCTTACTCTGTCGCCCAGGCTGGAGTGCAGTGGCGCGATCTCAGCTCACTGCAACCTCTGCCTCCTGGGTTCAAGTGATTCTGCTGCCCTAGCTGCCTGAGTAGCTGGGACTACAGGCGCATGCCACCATGCTTGGCTAGTTTTTGTATATTTAGCAGAGACGGGGTTTCACCATGTTAGCTATGGTCTCGAACTCCTGACCTCAAGTGATCTGCCTGCCTCAGCCTCCCAAAGTACTGGGATTACAGGCGTGAACCACTGTGCCTTGCCTGTGAGTTTTTTGTTTGTGTGTTTGTTTTGAGACTGGGTCTTGCTCTGTAACCCAGGCTGAAGTGCAATGACATGATCACAACTCACTGCAGCCTTGACCTCCTGGGATCAGGCAGTCCTCCTGCCTCAGCCTTCTGATTAGCTGGGACCACAGGTATGCACCACTACACCCAACGAATTTTTTTTTTTTTTTTTAATTATTTGTAGAGGCAGGGTCTTCCTGTGTTGCCCAGGCTGGTCTCAAATTCCTGGAATCAAGTGATCCTCTCCCTTTGGCCTCCTAAAGTGCTGGGATTACAAGGTATGAGCCAGTGGGCCTGGCAGACCTTGTGAGTTTTGAGGACCCTGACCAAGTATTTTGTAGGCTGCCCTCTATTGGGCATTTGTCAGATGTTTTTCTCACGATAAGCTGAGGTTATGGGTTTTGGGGAGGAAGACCATAGAGATAAAGTGTCATTTTTTTTTTTCTTGTCAAAACCATGATTCACTTGTAAAGTGTCATTATCATCACATGGTATCAACATGATTTGTCACTGTTGATCCTGCTGTTGATCATTTGGATGAATTAGTGTTTGTCAGGTTTCTTCACTATACAATTATTCTTTTCTTTCCTTTTTTCCCCCTTAATGATGTTTTGGTCAGTCCACTACAGAGTTACTCTTTTTTCCCTCTTTCTATACTGTATTCTTTAGAAGGAAGTCACTTTATGTAGCCCACACTTAAGGAGTGGGGAGTTATGCTTCAGACTCCTTACGGGTGCCTACATAAATTATTTGAGAATCTTCACGGAAGATTTGTCTCTCTTCCTTATTTATTTATTTAATCAATCATTTATATGTAAGTGTAGATTCATGGATGTTTACTGTGTACTTTGGATTATAAATCAGTACTATATTTTGTTGCCCTAATTGTTTCAGCTTTAGCTATTGGGAGCTCTTTAGGCTCCTGTTTCCCTTTGACATACCCTCATTCTTGTATTTTTTGGGTTTTGATTTTTGTTTGTTTGTTTTGAGACGGGGGCTCGCTCTGTCACCCAGGCTGGAGTGCAGTGGCACAATCTCTTTCCACTGCAACCTCTGCCTCCGGGTTCAAGTGATTCTCATGCCTCAGCCTCCTGAGTAGCTGCAATTGCAGGTGCGTGCCACCATACCTGGCTAATTTTTGTATTTTTAATAGAGATGGGGTACCTCCATGTTGGCCAGGCTGGTCTTGAACTCCTGACCTTAAATGATCTGCCCCCGTCGACCTCTGGTTTTTGTTTTTGAGCACTTTCTTACTTTCTGGCACTATAAGATGCTCCAGGCTCATTTTGTACATTTTCTTCCTCAGTCTTAGGATCATTTATCCAAGGAGCCCTGGTTGCTTTTATTGGAGAAGGGAATTAAGTCTGGGTGGATAGTGTTATTTTTAAGGCATCTTTTTCTGGTACTTTTTTTTTTTTTTTTAAACGCAGTTGTGCTAGCAAGTGGCCAAAAGTAGTCCCATCCTTCCTGCAACTCTAGAGTAAGGCTGGAATTCTATGAGCAGCCAGAGTGGGCTAGGATGGGGAAAAATGTAGTGCTTAGGGGCAGGGCAGAGAACCAGGTCTCACCTCTGCATTAGATCAGGTCATTCATTGTTAGGGAGGTTCACTAAAAGAACTCATTTGAACTGTCTTTAGCAAGATTGTGGTTGAAAATGAATAGTCTGTTAGTTACAGTCCTTCTACAAGGACCTTCCTGATAAATGGTTGTTCGTGGTTACTTCCAGGAAAATTGTCCCTGAGATAAATTTGTGAGCTTTCATCAGAAAACAAATGATGTCTCTTTAGTCTTTTAATTTTGGCTTCCAGAAAGCTTAGAACCAAATTTATTATACAGTTATCAGTTGCTCATTTCAGGTTCTTGATAAGACTTATTTCTTCCCTCAGGTGAACTCTATTTCATTTTATTCCTAATTGCCTTATTGACCTAAGCTACTTATAGATCCTTTTAAAGTTTTATTTTGAATGTTTGGTAAAGGAATGAGAGCAATTTCAGTAGCAGGACCTGCTCAAAAATCTGTTTCCAGCCACTGCCTAGCATGGTCCAAGAAAATCCAATTTTAAATGAGTTTATCTTCCCAGTTACCTGTTTTCTCACTTCTCACAGGCTCAGTGTGAGTATTCACATACTCTTGACATCACCTACTCTGATATAAAATTAACACTTTTTTTTCCTTTTTTTTTTTTGAGATGGAGTCTAGCTTTGTCACCCAGGCTGGAGTGCAGTGGCACGATCTCCGCTGACTGCAACCTCCGCCTCCCAGGTTCAAGCGATTCTCCTGCCTCAGCCTTCTGAGCAGCTGGGATTACACACACCTGCCACCATGCCTGGCTAATTTTTTTATTTTTAGCAGAGACAGGGTTTTGCCATGTTGGTCAAGCTGGTCTCAAACTCCTGACCTCAAATGACCCACCTGCCTTGGCCTCCCGAAGTGCTGGGATTACAGGTGTGAGCCACCATGCCCATCCCCCCTACTTTTTAAGTTGTGAACTTTGGTTTACTTTTCTTCAGAAGGTGACATCTAGAAACAGATCTTTATTACTTCCCATTCCTTGATGTCATATGGGCAAATTTTATAGCTTGGTATTACCTTTGTTTAATTAAAGAACTTTATGATTATTATTATAAGTATTTATTGTTAAAAGGGAAGAAAATAATCCTTTTAAGGTCTTGCTGTTATAGTAGGTAAAAGTAGCAGTTATTGATTCACCAAGGTGGTTCTCTAGGACAATTACGAAGAAAAAAAAAAAACCTCTTAATTCATGAGAAACCAGATGACCTTTTAAGGTGATCTATAATTAGAACATTTTAATTAAAGGAAGTTAAGCTTTCATTTTAGCCTATTAGACTTTGCTGGCTCTGGTTAGTCATTGAGCTTGGCCCAGTTTCCTATTCCCTAATTTTAGCTACCTGGTTTATGTAATGATGTTGGGGTTGGGAGATATGATTTTTGTTTTGTTTTGTTTTTCTTTAAGACTAATGTCTTGGCTCCTAAATAACTACAAAGTTATATGAACTAGATAGGAAACCTACTGATTTTCAGAAAAATCCTGAGATGTTTTAGAATGCCCAAACAGTCCATATGAGTGAACCCCACCTGAAAGTTCAGTTGTCAGGTTGCCTGCCTGGATTTCCAAATATCCAGATAAATTCCCTCGTGTAGTTGTGTCATCTGAAGGTTATAGGGAGTGTAGACATGTGGAGGCCCTGGGGGAACTTCCAGCATCATCACACACTATTTCTGGGAGGTAAATTTCATGGTTTTTTTTTTTGTTTTTTTTTTTTTGAGACGGAGTCTCCCTCTGGAGTGCAGTGGCCGGATCTCAGCTCACTGTAAGCTCCGCCTCCCGGGTTTATGCCATTCTCCTGCCTCAGCCTCCAGAGTAGCTGGGACCACAGGCACCCGCCACCTCGCCCGGCTAGTTTTTGTTTTGGTATTTTTTTAGTAGAGACTTTTTTTAGTAGAGACGGGGTTTCTCCGTATTAGCCAGGATGGTCTCGATTTCCTGACCTTGTGATCCACCCGTCTCGGCCTCCCAAAGTGCTGGGATTACAGGCTTGAGCCACCGCGCCCGGCCAATTTCATGTTGATAAAAGGTGCAGGCTGCAGTGGTGGGCCCTTTGCCTTCAGCCTCTTGAAATGAATTTCAGTTTTTGCTTCAAAATGAGTCTTTAATATTCTTCGGATGTCATGGAAGAGACAATGCAAATGGTTCTTCTGTGATTGCAGTTCCTTAGTACAGTGTGGTAGAGGACAATTGAAATAGTATTTACCCCTTTGGAGTACCAGTTGGAGATGTGATTTTCCTGGAGTCTTTCAGAAAAACATAGCAGATTTCTTAATTCATTTTGTAAGATACTTTTAGCAATGCCTTAAGAGTTTTATGCCCTGCATTTAAGCTCCTTTATGATGTAAAGAGACTCCTCTCCTTAAATTAAAAGAAAAAAAGTTTTTGAAGGACACTGTTCATATCTTGGAGGAACCAATCTATTCTTCCAGGAAATAAGGTGGTTGGGCAAATGGTGTGCCAAATCCTGCAAGCACTGTTAAATTCAGTTGTTTGTCCTAGGCCAATGACTTAGTCTCTTTGCTTGCCTTAGCATGGAGATGATGAAATCTGTGATGACTCTTTTCAGTGCTTTCACCTTGATGCTTATTCTAGGCTGTCCTCTACCAGTTTCACTTACATTTAGACATTTTGAGCAACCTGTAATTCTTAACTAACTTCTTCCTTCAGAATTAAGCCAATGCAGTGAACAAATCTGGAAAGTCATGTTACCCAAGTTCTATTTGTCTGCAACTTTATTCATAGGAAAAAAGTCCAAATCCAAATTAGGGTTTCTAGATTGGCTTGGAATGTGAAAAATCTATTATTACTGCTGTCTACCTTTTTGAACTTCTTCTTTGCTCTTAAATTTTGTCTTTATGCTTTATGAAGTGAGAATCTTGGGGAAGTGAGTATCTTTGTGGGTCAACTGATTCTGAAGAAAGGAAGAGAGGCATCATACTGATGACTACACATTACTTTGTGATGGTTAGTTCTCAGACCTTTTTGACTTATATGTGTGTATCCAAGGTTCTAAAGTACTTTATTTATTTATTTATTTATTTTGAGATGAAATTTCACTCTTGTTGCCCAGGCTGGAGTGCAATGGCACGATCACGGCTCACCACAACCTCCGTCTCCTGGGTTCAAGCGATTCTCCTGCCTCAGCCTCCCAACTAGCTGGGACTACAGGCGTGCACCACCACGCCCAGCTAATTTTTGTATTTTTAGTAGAGGCAGGGTAGGATGGTCTCGATCTCTTGACCTCATGATCCACCTGCCTTGGCCTCCCAAAGTGCTGGGATTACAGGTGTGAGTCACTGTGCCCGGCCTGAGGTAGTTTTTCAAATGTTGGGATTGATTGTAAATGTTTACAAATTAGGAGATTTCAAATAAAAGTTAAAATATCTACCTTCTCTTGAAAAACTGGATGATCTGAAAACCTGGAGTGCCATGGCAGTCACTGGCTTTTCCTATGACACAGGCCATCTTTTCTAGTTTGCTATGTATGGCTTGTGCTGGTCCAGTATCAGTGTGTTTCTCACTTGATCTCTGTGGGCATTTACTTTTTGGTTTTGTCCTGTAGACTCTACCTCCTTAAAATCCCTCAAACTCTTGAGTTCATGGGTTACTAAAATTTTATTAATTAAATAAAATTTTTTAATTAAATACAATTTAATAAACTTTAAAAAATTAAATAAAATTTAAAATTATTTTAATTAAATAAAATCTGTCCCCTCTCTATACTGAAGGCCCTTCTCCTTTCTTAGCTGGAGTACTGGAATAGTGTCCCAGCCCACCTTCTTATCTCTAGGGTTGTCTCTCTCTAGTCTGTCTCCATAGTACTGGTACCTTCACCTTTCTGAACTGTACATTGACTCACATCATTCTGTTTCAAATTCCTTACTGCCTTTCCACTTTGTACTAAATGAAGCTTAAACTCCTTAGCATGCTATTCTAGTTCTACATGATCAGGCCAGTACCTCTCCAGGCACTTAACCTCTCCGGGCCTCATTTTCCTCCTATGAAACACGGGGGCAATAATTCTTGCCAGTAGGGTTATAGTGAGGATTAAATTTAAAATGCTTATAAAGCAGCAACACAGTATTTGACACTTAGTAAGTGTTCAGTAAATACTAGCTATTAGTAATATGATGATACCATATTTTTGTTTATGTTTTTCTGAACCCAGGCCTTCATATTTGCTGTCTCTTCTACCCTGAATGTCTTTACCCCTCTTTCCCTTGATTGAAATTCATCCTTTAGGACTCAGCTTATGTGTTACCCACTCCTAGATACACTCCCTGACCCTCCATAATCCCATGGCACTTGCGCATACCTCTGGTATTATGCCTTGCACATTGCAGTGAAATGCTCTCTCTCTCTTAGCTTTATTGAGGTATAATTGACAAATAAAAATTGTTTATATTCAAGATATATAATGTGATGTTTTGGCGTACATATACATTGTGAAGTGAATGCCACAATCAAGCTAATTAACATATTTTATCACCCCATACAAATGTCTAACAAATACATTAAAAGTTCCCCAGTATCGCTAACCATCAGGCATGTGCAAATCGAAACCACTATGAAGGCATCTCATTTCTTATCACCCTCCTCTCCTCATTTAGACTCATAAGCCCTTTGAAGACAGAAACTATCTTACTCATACTTGTATCCCAGTGACCAGCACAGGTCTAGGTATCTTAAATGTTTGACAAATTAGGCCAGGCGTGGTGGCTCCCACCTGTAATCCCAGCAGTTTGGGAGGCCAAGGCAGGTGGATCACTTGAGGTCAGGAGTTTGAGACCAGCCTGGCCAATATGGTGAAACCCCATCCCTACTGAAAACATAAAAATTAGCCAGGCATAGGGACGCATGCCTGTAGTCCCAGCAACTTGGGAGGCTGAGGTAGGAGAATCACTTGAATCTGGAAGGCAGAGGTTGCAGTGAGGGGAGATTGCGCCACTGCACTCTAGCCTGAGTGACACAGCGAGACTGTCTCAAAAAAAAAAAAAAGGCCAGGTGCAGTGGTTTATGCCTGTAATCCCAGCACTTTTGGAGGCCAAGGCGGGTGGATCACAAGGTCAGGAGATGAGGACCCTCCTGGCTAACACAGTGAAACCACGTCTCTACTAAAAATACAAAAAATTAGCTGGGCGTGGTCGCATGGGCCTGTAATCTGAGGCAGGAGAATCGCTTGAACCCAGGAGGCGGAGGTTGCAGTGAGCCGAGATCACACCACTGTACTCCAGCCTGGGTAACAGAGCGAGACTGTCTCAAAAATAAATAAATAATAAAAATAAATTTAAAAGTTTGCCAAATTAGTAAATGGTGCTAGATGGCAGAAGACAGTTGACTAATACTAACTACTGTTTATTAGGGAATTTAGATGTGCCATAAAACTTTTTTTAGTTGATCTATCATTTCAAATTTATCTAGTAGTGATAACTTTTCTTTATTATCAATTTTTTCCAAAATAAAATAGCTTTATTATTATTTTTGAACATAAATGATCCAGTGATATATGCCTTTTTTTTGAGACAGAGTCTCACTGTGTTGCCCAGGCTGAAGTGCAGTGGCACGGTCTCGGCTCACCACAACTTCTGCCTCCCGGGTTCAAGTGATTATCCTGCCTCAGCTTCCAAAGTAGCTGGGATTACAGGTGCCCAATACCACGCCTGGCTAATTTTTTTTTTGTATTTTTAGTAGAGACAGGGTTTCACCATGTTGACCAGGCTGGTCTCAAACTCCTGACTTCAGGTGATCCGCCTGCCTCAGCCTCCCAAAGTGCTGGGATTACAGGCGTAAGCCACTGCACCTGGCTGAGCCACCATGCCCAGCTATATGTCTTTTTAAAAAATGGAAAAAAAGGCCAGGCACGGTGGCTCACGCCTGTAACCCCAGCACTTTGGGAGGCTGAGGTGGTTGGATCATGAGATCAGGAGATCAAGACCATCCTGGCCAACATGGGGAAACCCTGTCTCTACTAAAAATACAAAAAAATTAGCTGGGCCTGGTGGTGGGTGCCTGTAGTCCCAGCTACTCGGGAGGCTGAGGCAGGAGAATTACTTGAACCCAGGAGGCAGAGGTTGCGGTGAGCCAAGATCACGCCACTGTACTACAGCCTGGGGACACAGTAAGACTCCATTTCAAAAAAAAAAAAAAGGAAAAATATAAAGAGAAAGTCTCACCCATCAGAAATAACTACTGTTATAAAGTACTTTTAAATATATAAGCTTAAATCTGCTACTTAATTTTCCTGCTTAAAATTTCCCCTTAAAAGAATAGCATTAGAACATCCAGTTTAATGTGATGAAGCCACTACTTTTGTGTTCCACGTTGCAAAGTAGCTTCCAGTCTTAAGTGATGAAATATGCTTTCTACTAAGACAGCCGCTTGCTCTAGAAATGAAGGCTGAGATCCAGGCTGTTAAATTACTGTGGAATTCCCTTGCTTTGTATGTGGCTGTTTACTTCCCAGTATATGCCCTTTCTTCTGTACTGATAGGCTGTTCTTTGGTAATAGAGCAGTTTAAGTCTGAAGAACTAAAGCTAAGGAATAATCATTTATGGAAGCCAAGGATATCTTTTTTTTTTTTTTAGGATAAATTTCTCTCCTTTTTTTTGTTTTGTTTTTGTTTTTTTGAGACAGGGTCTTGCTCTGTCACCCAGGCTGCAGTGACAGAGCAAGCCTCCCAGTAGCTGGGACTATAGGTGCACACCACCATGTCTGGCTAATTTTTGTAGAGATGGGGTTTCGCCGTGTTGCCCAGGTTGGTCTTGAACTCTTTTTTTTTTTGAGACGGAATCTCACTCTGTCATCTGGGTTGGAGTGCAGTGGCACAATCTTGGCCCACTGCAACCTCCGCCTCCCAGATTCAAGTGATTCTCCTGCCTCAGCCTCCCGAGTAGCTGGTACTATAGGCATGTACCAGCCACTGTGCCCAGCTACTTTTTGTATTTTTAGTAGAGATGAGGTTTCTCCATGTTGGTTAGCCAGGATGATCTCGATCTCTTGAACTCGTGCCTCGGCCTCCCAAAGTACTGGGATTACAGGTGTGAGCCACCGCGCCCAGCCAGGTCTTAAACTCTTGAGCTCAAGTGATTCTCCTGCTTGGTGTTCCAAAGTTTGGGATTACAGGCGTGAGCCACCATGCCTGGCCAGAAATTTGTTTGTTTCCTGTGTTTTGTTCCCACTCTACGTAGCTGTTGACATAATTAACATGAAATTTGCAGGAATAGATCTCCTGGATTATCTTCTCTATGCATACTTTTTTTTCCTACTGCCTTTGTATTGTGTGTCCTAATTTTATTCTCCACCCACACCCCTTCCCTATCAAATTTGTTATATAGAATAAATGTGTTTTTATATATCTTTGTCCCTCTTGTGTAAGCTTTTGATAATTGTCTACTTTCATTTTTGTGACATGTTCCTCTATGCAGAATGATACTAGTCTGCATCTATAGAGTGAGTGTTTGCCAATAAGTCCAGTGTATGTAACTTGGAGCATTAGCTAGATTAACTTTTTGGTATGGTAAGACATCCTATAGCAGCAACAGATTTTAGCCTGCAATGTGATTAGACTACTTGAATGAATGAAATTTACTGTATTTGGATTTAATCTTCTAATCCAGTTTTTGTCTTTGGGGATGGTTGGAAGATAGTCATCATAATGAGAACTATAAATTGTCTTTCATAGATAGTGTCTCTGTCTCCCCAGTTTCTGTAAGTTCTCTTCCTGAGTGTTATTTGCTGCCTGTTCTTACTACATTTCTTATTTTAGATCACAGATTCTGCTGGCCATATTCTCTACTCCAAAGAGGATGCAACCAAGGGGAAATTTGCCTTTACCACTGAAGATTATGACATGTTTGAAGTGTGTTTTGAGAGCAAGGGTGAGTAATCAGAACGTTTCTCTGGATTAAGAATCTTCTCCAACTCTAGTGCACTAGTGCTCCTTACTACTACAGTCAGCACTTAATATCCAGTTTCATTTGTATTCTTTATTCTGATTTGGAGACCTGTTACCTTGTAGTCTTTGGAGCACCTTTTAAAAGGTCAACTAAGTGGAATGAAAGATTGAATAGGTGGAACAGAGGGAAGTTTTAAGGCAGTGAAAATATTCTGTATGATACTGTAATAGTGGATACATGTCATTATATGGTTGTCGGAACATTACATTCGGAATGTACACCAAGAGTGAATCCTAATGCAAATTATGGACTTTGGTTGATAGTGATGTGTCCATGTAGGTTCATCATTTCTAACAAATGTACCACTCTGGTGGGAAATAGTGATAATGGGGGAGGCTATGCATATGTAAGGAGAAGGGGAATATGGGAAATCTTTGTGCCTTCCTCTCAGTTTTGTTGTGAACCGAAAACTGCTCTAACAAAATGAAGTCTTAAAAAAAAGGCTGGGCATGGTGGCTCATGCCTGCAATCCCAGCACTTTGGGAGGCCAAGGCGGGCAGATCACTGAAGGTTAGGAGTTTGAGACCAGCCTGGCCAACATGGAGAAACCCTGTCTCTACTGAAAATACAAAATTAGCTGGGGAGGCTGAGGCAGGAGAATCACTTAAACCCAGGAGGTGGAGGTTGCAGTGAGCAAGATTGTGTCACTGCACTCCAGCCTGAGTGAGAGAATGAGAGTCCATCTCAAAAAAATAAACAACGACAACAACAAAAAAAACTGGCCAGGCATGGTGACTCACTCCTGTAATCCCAGCACTTGGGAGGCTGAGGCAGGTGGATCACCTGAGGCCAGGAGTTCGAGACCAGCCTGGCCAACATGGCGAAACCCCGTCTCTACTAAAAATACAAAAATTAGCCAGATGTGGTGGTGGCACATGCCTGTAATCCCAGCTGCTTGGGAGGCTGAGGCAGGAGAATTGCTTGGACCATTCTGAGAAATGGTCTTTAGGCGATTTTGTTGTGCAAATATCAAGTGTACTTCAAATATCAAGTGTACTTACACAAATCTAGATGGTATAGCCTACACCCACCTCAGCTATATGGTGTAGCCTATTATTGCTCCTCGGCTACAAACCTGTAAAGTATGTGACTGTACTGAATACTGTAGGCAGTTGGAACACAATGCTATTTGTGTATCTAAACATAGAAGAGATATAGTAAAAGACAGTATTATAATAATCTTATGGGACCACCTTCATATATGCAGTCCGCCCTCTACTGAACTGTCTTCATGTAGTGCGTGACTGTACTGTGCTGTGACAATCAGGGAGGTAGTTGGAAGACTGTACGTAAGAAGATAGCCTGATCATTTGGACCAGGTGGGGCTATGAACTGCTTAAGTTTCACAACTTTTTCAATGAGGAAAGAAAATCAGAAATTTGCATTACATCTTCCATGGACAATGGCATAATCAGGATTACACACTGGATGTGGGAGAACAGAACACTCTGGGTGCGACATTTTGTTTTGCTTTGTTTGAAGACTTGTTTTTATGCTCAGAAGACACCTGTGGCTTGTCTTACTTTGTTCTCAGTCTTACCCTCTGCAGTCTTACTTATATTTCTTTGCTGTCAAATTAATCTTTCCAGTCTATCCAAAAGAAGTTCTTTTTTTTTTTTTTTTTGAGACAGAGTCTTGCTCTGTCACCCAGGTTGGAGTGCAGTGGCGTGATCTTGGCTCACTGCAACCTCTGTCTCCCGGGTTCAAGCGATTCTCATGCCTCAGCCTCCGGAGTAGCTGCAACTATAGGCACGCATCACCATGCCTGGCTAGTTTGTGTATTTTTAGTAGAGATGGGTTTCACCATGTTGGCCAGGCTGGTCTCGAACTTGAACCTCAAATGATCCACCTGCCTCAGCCTCCCAAAGTGCTGGGATTACAGGCATGAGCCACTGCACCCATCCCAAAATAAGTTCTTTACTGTCTTTCAAACATGCCATACTCCGATTTTAATATCTGAGCCTTTGCTCATGCTTTGCCATCTGCCTAGAGTACTTTGCCTAAGTCCTGCCTTTAGGTGTTCCCTCTTTAGTGAAGTCTGTCCACAACTACTGTCTTCCCTCCTCTTCCGTTTGCTCCATATTGGGATTGGCTGAACCAGTTCCTTTGGCTTAAAATTTTACAGTGCTTTGCATTTTCACCGTAGTCATTTTGTGTATATGTCTTAGATCCCAATTGAATTATTTGAAGGCAGGGATTGTATCCTGGCTTAGTCCATTTTGTGCTGCTATAACAGAACATCACAGACTGGGTAATTTATAAACAGTAGAAATTTATTTGGTTCATGGTTCTGGAGTCTGGAAAGTCCAACATCAAGGGGCCACATCTGGTGATGAGGGCCTTTTTGCTGTGTCACGATAACATGGCAGAAGGTATCACATGGCAAGAGAATGCACAGGAGGGCAAGAAGGGGCTGAACTCACTTTTATAACAAACCTACTTCTATGTTAATGACATTAATCTGTTGATGAGGGCAGAGCCCCATGACCTAATCAATTCTTAAAGGTCCTGCTTCTCTGCCAGGCACAGTGGCTCATGGCTATAATCCCAGCACTTTGAGAGGCTGAGGCAGGCGGATCGCTGGAGCCCAGGAGTTCCAGATCACCCTGGACAGTATAGTGAGACCCTGTCTCTACAAAAAATACAAAAATTACCTGGGTGCGATGGCTCACACCTATAGTCTAGCTACTTGAGAGGCTGAAGTGGGAGGATTGCTTGAGCCTAGGAGTTCAAGGCTACAGTGAGCCATGATGGTGCGTGCCACTGCACTCCAGCTTGGAAGACAGAGTAACAACCTATCTCAAAAAAATTTTTTTAATTAAATAAATAAATAAAATTAAAGGTTCTACCTCTCAACACTCTTGCATTGGGGATTAAGTTTCCAACACATGAACTTTGAGAGGGGCACATTTAAGCCGTAGCATGTCCCTTTAAAATCTCCAGCACAGTTCTAGTACTTAGTGAGTTCTCAATGAGTAGTTACTGAATTGACTTCAGTTCATTTCAGAAAACTTACAGTGTCTCTCAGGCATTAGAGGGTACAGTACCATTCAATGTGGCTTATGGTCTCAGGAATCCCAGTGCTTCAGTGGTACTGTATCCAGAACTTCTGATTTCATGCAGGCAGTTGTAAATTTTATAACTAGGTAAATTCCAGGGGATTGGGGCTGAACAGTTTTCTGGGGCTCTTTGGGTCTTTTCCTTTCTCCTACTTGATGATTTAAGATTAGGATGCCTCTTTGATCCAGCTGAATCAGATTGACTCTTCTAACATGAACTCTGTTATAAGAAGCATCCCTGAGATTTGAACTCTTACTGTAAAGTGTTTTTTTTTTTTTTCTTGAGCTGTTGTAACCCCTTTAAGGGCTTAGTGGGAATAGCTCTGTAACATTGTGCTCCTACTGAAATAGGCCATACATTGATCAAAATGTTTGAATTACAGTGGAATATTAGATAAAACTTATGTTCTTTTCAGTACTCAGATTTATATTAAGTAAATCCAAGCTTAGCACGTACCCAATAATCCTAATTCATCATGGCCTTCCCTCAAAATTTGACAGGGCACCCTTTTCAGATGTGGAAATACGCATTTTCAGCCGAAGTCGTTGCCCACTATCTCTTGGTTTATATGCCACTCAATTTCACACTGTTTTGATTTTTGAGTTTTATTTCCCAATTCAATAAGCCTGTGTGTTTTCCCTTCTGTTCTGTTCCTCTGTAGTACCAGTTGCAGTATCTTGTGTCCTTGCCTGCTCAGAGATGTTTGCCAGCAGCATGTTCTTGTTGCTTTCCGGCACCCCACACAGATAGAGGCTTTGTCTGGAATGTTTGTGATTTTAGCCAGAGCCAGGAATTTTCTGCAACTGAGCAAGGGGAGGAGTTGTGGCTGTTTCCCTCTATTGAGAGGGTAGGGGTTCTGGAGAGGGAGGGCGGGTGGGTGGGTGGGTAATTTCCCGGAATTTTAAGTATTCCACACAATGAATCCTTTGATTTCTTCCTCAGGAACAGGGCGGATACCTGACCAACTCGTGATCCTAGACATGAAGCATGGAGTGGAGGCGAAAAATTACGAAGAGGTATGTCCTGCTGTAACAGCCAGAGGAGGCAGCAGTGTGCTATGCTGTGAGGTTTCTGTGACCTCGGCAGGCCAACAGGCTGTGTGCTTTGCCCAAAAGGCTGTGGTTTCTTAGCAGTCTTGTGACAGCCAGCCATGAACAAAAAGTTGTTATTAACAGCCTTGGCTGGGCGTGGTGGCTCACTCCTGTAATCCCAGCTCTTTGGGAGGCCGAGGCTGGTGGATCACCTGAGGTCAGGAGTTCGAGACCAGCCTGGTCAACATGGTGGAACCCCGTCTCCACTAAAAATAAAAAATAGCCAGGCGTGGTGGCGTGCGCCTGTAATCCCAGCTATTCTACTCAGGAGGCTGAGGCAGGAGAATTGCTGGAACCCAGCAGGCAGAGGCTGCAGTGAGTCGAGATCGCGCCACTGCACTCCAGCCTGGGCAACAGGGCAAGGCTCCGTCTCAAAAAAAAAAAAAAAAGAAAAAAAAGCCTTGAAGAATAATTCTGGCTGTGCTGTCAGCCAAAGGACTGAACTAACTGTCCCACAGAAATGTGGGTTTGATAAAACACTGAAGCATATGGCATTAGTTCTCTTGAGGCAGAAACCGTGTGTGTGTGTGTGTGTGTGTGTGTAGAGACAGATATTTTACATTTTTAAAGCTGGAATTCAGTTATTTGTAAATGCCCAAGGTTAAGAAAAGTGATTTGTTTTTAATTCCTAAGACTTTTTCCCCAAGACCAACAGTTGTATATATCTATATATATATATCTAGGGCATGGATTCAGTGCTGTTTAGTCTTGAACAACTGTTTTGTCTTTGGGAAATAACAATAGTCAAAGATAGTTTTGAGTTAAAATAATTTCAGACTTTTAAGGAAGAGGGCAGGATGGAGGAAGAAGCTGCAAGAGACTAGGAATGGTGATGATAGAAATTTGATGCTGATAGGAAGTATTCATTATAGAGTAATAAAAACTGACATTTAGTTGGGTGACAGGGAGATGGAGGTGTGCACAGAATGAGGAGAAGGGCAACAGCCTTTTTCATCTCTGCGAGACTTTGGGGACAGCACAAAAGGGTTCTTCAAACGAAGGGCACCTTTGAAAAACCACAAGAACTATTTAAGACTAGATAATTGATCTTTACAGAAAGATAAGAGTATTTTTACCCAGCAAAACAGTACGTAAGGGCATGAAGGAGGAGTGGGATACAGGAAATAGAATGGGCTTTTGAAGAATGCAAACTAAGTAAATGAAGGAAAATTGGTTTAAGTGATTTAGGAAAATTGTCTAGGAATAGTGGAACAGAAGTTGCTCTCTCTTTGGACAGGACTTGGGAAGGGAAATATCCTAAAATGGAAGAAGATTGGAAATGACTGGTTAATTCTGCTACAGGAAGTAGTACAACAATTGCAGCTCTTTCTTTGTTCAAATCCTCAATTGAATGAAACTGGGTAGCGTTATTTAGAGGCAGTAAGTAGGAGCAAGTGATATAGTTGTGAATGGGAGACAGTTTCCAGTAGAGACTTTTCAGTTGTTTGTTTCTGTTTCCAGGCTAGTTTAATTTAAATAAATAAAACAAGAAAACCTCTTTATTTGATGAATTTAAGAGTAAATTGAAAAATTTTTTTAAACCTTCATGATTCAGAAGAATCTTAATTATATGTAAATAAGATTATTTTAAAGTACTTTTGTAAGATATAAAACACAAGGGAAGATGTCATTATTATGAGGTGGAAGAATAGGTAAAATGATTTCTAGTTTGTGGTTACTGCTTCTGTTCCCAAACTGTGGACCATTCTCAGTTGAATTTGTACTCTGTAGAATTTTACCTATTGTAATTTTTTTCTCCAACATGTTGGCTGTCATTAAGGGTATTTATTTATTTATTTATTTGTTGAGATGGAGTCTCACTCTGTTGCGCAGGCTGGAGTGCAGTGGCGGGATCTTGGCTCACTGCAAGCTCCGCCTCCCAGGTTCACGCCATTCTGCCTTATCCTCCCAAATAGCTGGGACTACAGGCGCCCGCCACCACACCCAGCTAATTTTTTGTATTTTTAGTGGAGACAGGGTTTCACCACGTTAGCCAGGATGGTCTCGATCTCCTGACCTCATGATCCGCCTCTCAGCCTCCCAAAGTGCTGGCGGATTACAGGCATGAGCCACCCTGCCTAGCCCACGGGTATTTATTAAATAACAACACATCAATGCCCTATTAGACAGTAGATGTAGCTAGTTCTCCTCAAAAACAGATGACATTATTGTGGGTTTAAATAAAGAATGCTTTGGACACAGCTGTCGTATAGCATTTTAGAACCCCTATACCTCCTGGGATTTCCATCAGCCTTGGACTTCATAAACATTAGGAAAGGGGCTTTATCTTTCCTGACCTTTTGCTTAACCCAAGAGGGGAATCCCTAGCTCAAAGGAAACCACGGTGCTTCCTTTGCCTGCTTCCTGCTTCAGATGTCTGACATGTCCTAAGCCTTTCTTTATGCATGTAGTTACAACACAGCTCCAAGGTTCTACTTCTTAATCAAGAAACTCCTCCCCACTACTTTAACATCTGTCCCCACTCTCTTACCCCTCACCCCTGCCCCCTAGCAGCAGACCAGATTGATGTAGAGGAGGAATGACTATGACACAGTCCAAAGACCAGCCCTTTCTTCGGTCTGCAGCAAGGCTCCCTTGAACCTTGCTTAGAAATGGCTGTTACCTGGCAGGGTACAGTGGCTTACACCTGTAATCCCAGTACTTTGGGAGGCCACGTTGGGTGGATCACCTGAGGTCAGGAGTTGGAGAGCAGCCTGGTCAACTTGGCGAAAACCCCATCTCTACTAAAAATACAAAAATTAGCTGGGCATGGTGGCGGCCACCTGTAGTCCCAGCTACTTGGGAGGCTGAAGCAAGAGAATCACTTGAATGATTTAATTTCAGGCCCTTGAGATAATGGAGAGGCTTTATCTCCAGAGGATTTGGAACCTTTGGCATCAGTATTAAGATTTGGTAATGTGGCACACTTCTTTAATTTTCTTCATGTCCAACACATCTCTCCCTCATATTTGTGGACTCATAATTCTGAAATCCCATGTGGTCCTATAAGATTGGATAGTAATTGTACCACACTACCTACCTAAATTGTTATTAGTTAATCCATATGAAATTGCTGTGTAACACAATACAAATGTAAGATGATACTATTTGGAAGACAGAATGTTTGTCATACTGTGAAGAAGCATTAAGTCTTGTTGTTTGAATTCTTTAATGAGAAAGAATGCCTCTGTCCTCAGAAATAAAGCACTTTTTTTTTTTTTTTTGAGAAGGAGTCTTGCTCTGTCGCCCAGGCTGGAGTGCAGTGGCGCCATCTCGGCTCACTGCAAGTTCCGCCTCCCAGGTTCACGCCATTCTCCTGGCTCAGCCTTCGGAGTAGCTGGGACTACAGGCGCCCACCACCACGCCCGGCTAATTTTTTTTTTGGTATTTTTTTAGTAGAGACGGGGTTGCACCGTGTTAGCCAGGATGGTCTCGATCCCCTGACCTCATGATCCGCCTGTCTCAGCCTCCCAAAGTGCTGGGATTATAGGCTTGAACCACCGCGCCCAGCCAATAAAGCACTTTTGATTTTGATTTCCTGTATTGTATTTTATGAACCTCTGACCACTGTCTCGCTTTTGCCCTTCAGAGGGTGTATCTTTGTAGATTCAGGATGTGAACCGAGCCACTTCTTTTTAACTTGTGATCTGTGAACTAAAGCAGTTGTTTGTAGGGACTTACTGTCTGATTGTGCAGTTGGGAGAATGCAGGCAATTACTGTCCAACAAAGAAGGAGCTATCTGACGCATCTTCTAACTCCGGGGCTATGTGTCCCATGAGTAAAACACCGTTTTGCCTAGCAGTTCTGTTTGTCTGTCATTGGCTATCAACAGATACACCAAAAACACACCTACTCTGGTTGGAGCAACAGCTGAAGGCTTTCCAAAAGTTCTGTTTCTCTGAGTGCTCTCAGGAAGGAGGAACTCTGATTCCATGTACTAGATCCAAAATCCTTTTTTTTTTTTTTTTTTTTTTTTTTTTTGAGACAGAGTCTCACTGTATCGTCCAGGCTATAGTGCAGTGCAGTGGTGCGACCTTAGCTCACTGCAACCTCTGCCACCTGGGTTCAAACGATTTTTCTGCCTCAGCCTCCTGAGTAGCTGGGATTACAAATGTAATCCCACCCAGCTAATTTTTGTATTTTTAGTAGAGATAGGGTTTCACCATGTTGGCCAGGCTAGTCTCGAACTCGTGACCTCAAGTGATCCAGCCACCTTGGCCTCCCAAAGTGCTGGGATTACAGGCATGAGCCACTGTACCAGCCCAGTTATGTTTATCTTGCTTGTGTTAGAGTAGATGGTCTTCACATTTATTGCTGTGCTCCTGGAGTTGGTGGGGGCTGTGGTGGGAGGCATGGAGGCAGCAAACTACTTTGACTGAATTTGTCTTGTCACAAGAAGCTTCTCTCTTGGATCTCGATGCTCCACCAAGGAAAAGAATTTAGAGATTCCCTAGAGGTTAGATTAACACCTCTGTTTTAAGAAGCAGTTTTTTCAGAAAGTTCATACCGTTTCTTGGTACAGTTACTTATAACTCTGTAAACTCTTTGGATTCAAATCTTCATTATAATGGAAGATTTGGATATGGTTTTAGAGGAGTTTAATTTCACCAGTATTTTGGAGGTATTTTACAGGAAAAGGCTTTGTAACTTGTACCTTTTCCAAATGGTACCTACCATGACCAGTAAGAATGATGTTAATAGATATGGTGGTAGAGAAGGCTTTCTCCTAGGCGGCAGGCCTCATGAAAATAGATGCAGGCCAGGCGCGGTGGCTCACACCTGTTAGCCCAGCACTTTGGGAGGCTGAGGCAGGTGGATCACCTGAGGTCAGGAGTTCAAGACCAAGCTGGCCAAGATGATGAAACCCTGTCTCTACTAAAAATATAAAAATTATCTGGGTGTGGTGGAAGACACCTGTAATCTCAGCTACTCGGGAGGCTGAGGCAGGAGAATCGTTTGAACTTGGGAGGCGGAGGTTGCAGTGAGCCAAGGTCGTGCCACTGCACTCCAGCATGGCTGATAGCGCAAGACTCCATCTCAAAAAAAAAAAGAAAAAGAAAAAAAATAAATGCTGAGTGCTTTTAGTATACAAGAAACACTTGCTTCAGGGGACCAGCAGCACTTAGCTACTTTGAGAAAGTTGGCTTCTTTGAAGAAGGCATAGATTGGGCAGAACAGGTCAATTACAAGTGTTTACTATGTATCAGGTCTTTAAGACTATATAAACTATAAATCATTTTAATTTCCTTAAGTTCAGGGGCCAAGCTAGTATGAAGGGATAGCATAAAAATAAAACAATTTGTGAATATGACAATATATGATTGAGTGTTAACTGTGTGATACAGTGTTGTAGAGCTTCAGGGAAGAGAGAGCGTGGACAGGAGTGGTTGAAGGAGGCTTTCAAGGAGGCTTGAAAGATAGGTCAGATTTGGGTACAGAGAGCATAAATGCTTTTGGAAGTCAAAGATTCTGTTCTCGAATTTTACAGCAGAGTTTGGCAGTTTAAATGCTGTGATGACCCTGAGTAGGGAGTTAAGAGACTATGGTACTGTTAATTTTGGTTGGCCACCCAAAGGGCTGAGTAACTTTATGGAATCTTTAGTTTCCTCATTTGAAAAATGAGGGACTCACTGCAAAACGATGTACCTTGAAGTTATAACATCCTTTGATTATTTAACAACTACATGCAGCTTGCCAGGGGAATGTCAGCCCCTACTGGAGAACCTGTGGTGCACATTGTCTTACAGACTTGGCAAAACATACCTCATGCTTCCAGTGATGAAGGAAAGTAGAATAGAATACCAGCCTGCCTTCATGAAACATGTATAATTTGGCATTCTTACAGATACTCTGAACAGTTTAATCAACTGTTTACAAGAGCAGAACAACGGAAAGTGGGAATTTTGATACTGAGGATTTCTTTTTTAGCTTTTTGTACAGTGATATAAAGTCTCAGTGCTATTTATTGAATGCTTAGTCCTGAGCAAGTAAAGAGCGTCTTCTTGAGAATACTTACCATGATATGTTTTAAAATTTTACTCTGTGGCCCTGCAAAAATAATAGCAATGGGAAACCCAGGAAGTTTATTAGTCAAACTTTATTAGTCAAGCAAATAGGACAACTTATATAGATCCTTGTGGCCGAATATAGCTTGTTCATTTCACCTTTGATTCAGGAAAAACTTAGTATAGTCATCTGGTTTTCTTTATTACATTTCTGGTACTTACAGAATAAACTCACATAGACTTGGATTCTAACGCCAACTCACCAAGCTGTGATACTTTGGGCAAGTATATTTAATACCTCTGAGACTTAGTTTCCTCATCTGTAAAACTTAAGGATAAAAATATTCACCTTTTAGGGTTACAAAGATTAGATGAGATTACAAAATATACCACATTGTGAGCATATATGAATGACCCTGATTCATTAGTCTACCTTTTTCATCCCCTTCCCCAATTTAGTCTCAGCCTAACTTTTGAGCCTGTCATTTGCTATTATCCCCTACCCTCCCCAAGCACAAGTATGTGGCAGTTATGTGTGTACATGCACACATACCCTATAGTCTAGTTTCTAGCACACCAGACTACTTACGTCTAGACTATTCATAGTTGCTAAACATGCCTGCACTTTACTCCCTCCATGTTTTGGTTTACAGGTTCCCCTCAGCCTTGAATGCCCTCTCAGAAGTCCTGCCCAACTTCGGAGACCCAGCTCACGCACTTGCTGTTAAGCTTCACTTTGTCCTCCCGACTAGAGCTCTGTTTTTAATGTGTATCTTTGTTATAGAAGTTACTACATAAAGCCGTATATTATAGTTATAACTTACTGTGTAAGCTGTGAGAGCTTAAGATCATAACTTGGTACCTTGCACATAAGAACTCAGAGCCGGGCACGGTGGCTCACGCCCGTAATCCCAGCACTTTGGGAGGCCAAGGTGAGCAGATCACGAGGTCAGGAGATCGAGACCATCCTGGCTAACACAGTGAAACCCAGTCTCTACTAAAAATACAAAAATTAGCCAGGGGTGGTGGTGGGTGCCTATAGTCCCAGCTGCTCAGGAGGCTGAGGCAGGAGACTGTTGTGAACCCTGGAGGCTGAGCTTGCCGTGAGCCGAGATTGCGCCACTATACACCAGGCTGGGGGAAAGTGCGAGACTCCGTCTCAAAAAAAAATAAGAACTCAGAAAAAATGTTAAGGCCTTAAAATGTTTAAAAAAAAACCAAGAAACTTTTTACATTTCTTTTAAGCTAGTAATAAAAGTCTATTGTTATATATTCTTGTAGTAAAGTTTTTTTTCTTTATTATTACTACTACTTTGTAATAGAGATGGGGTCTTGCTGTGTTGCCCAGCTTGGTCTCAAGCAATCCACCTGCCTTGGCTTCCCAAAGTGTTGGTATTACTGGTATGAGGCATTGCGCCCAGCCTGCAATGAAATTTTGTGGTTTTTTTTTTTTTTTGAAACTACTACTTTATTTATTTATATATATACACACACACACACACACACACACACACACACACACACACACACACAGAGTCCACCCAGCCCAGGCTGGAGTGCAGTGGTGTCATTTCAGCTCACTGCAACCTCTGCCTCCCAGGTTCAAAGGATTCTCGTGCCTCAGCCTCCTGAGTAGCTGGGACTACAGGCGTGCGCCACCACACCCAACTAATTTTTGTGTTTTTAATAGAGACAGGGTTTCACCATGTTGGCCAGGCTGGTCTCGAGACTTAGTCTCCCAAAGTGCTGGGATTACAGGCGTGAGCCACCACACCTGGCTAATTTTTTTCTTTTGGAAAAATAAACAGGCCAGGCGCAGTGGCTCACTCCTGTAATCCCAGCACTTTGGGAGGCCAAAGCAGGAGGATCACAAGGTCAGGAGTTCGAGACCAACCTGACCAACATGGTGAAACCCTGTCTCTACTAAAAATACAAAAATTACCTGGGTGTGGTGGCGCACGCCTGTAATCCCAGCTGCTTGGGAGGCTGAGGCAGGAGAATCTGGGTGACAGAGCAAGACTCCATCTCAAAAATAAAATAAACAACAGAAATTTATTTCTCATAGTTCTGGATTTTAGGAAGTTCAAGATCAGGGTACCAGTGTGGTCAGGTTCTGGTGAGGGCCCTCTTCTGAGTGCATACTGCCTTCTCACTGTGTTCTCACATGGAGGAAGGTGGAATTGCTTTCCTTAATAGCATTTAATTGTTAAGTCTGTCAGATTTTGGTGGTTTGAAAAGATTTTTGTTCTTTGACTTCCTCCAAACATTATTTTGATTTCTAAGTTTAGATTCAACGTAGAAATATATCCATTATTGATGTTATTTACTATTGAGTATCCATGGTGTATTAGGTGTTTGGAATGGCAAGTTAGATTTCAGTATTGTTTTAGTCTCTTGAGATTTCTTTTAAGATTTCTAGATTTTAAATTAGTATCATGAGTGAAGGTAATTATTAGGCAAAAATGGCTTTTAGGAAATGAGACCAAAATGAGACCTTCATCCTACTAATGAAGGTCTGAAAATAATTTCCTGGATGAAAGATGGAATTCAATAGAGATTTATTTATTTATTTATTTATTTTTTTTTTTTTTTTTTGAGTCGGAGTCTCAGTTTGTCTCCCAGGATGGAGTATAGTGGCATGATCTCGGCTCATTGCAGCCTTGACCTCCCAGGCTCAAGTGATCCTCCTGTCTCAGCCTCTCAAAGTATTGGGATTACAGATGTGAGCCACCATGCTTGGCCTCAGCAGAGATTTTGTTGAGGAAATAAAATCAGCTTTGAAGATAGGAATTTGACTGTTTGGTTATGAATAGTGGTATAGAGTCTGGAGTAGCACCTGTACTAGAAAAGGGGTTGGGGATTGAATGATTAACTAAACAATGTGGAATACTAGCAGTGTGGAATGCTATGCAGCAGTTCAGAAGAATAAGGTGAATTTATAAGCACTGACATTTTTGGAAAGATCTTATTAAATGGAAAAAAGCTATAGAACAATATGTGTAGTATGATGCCATTTATAAATATATTTTAAGTTATATTTTTGTGTACATTTACATATAAAAGCATAGTGTCTCAGAAGAAAAGGTGTGGAAAGATAATACATCAAGTTTATAAGCATCGTTACCTCTGGAAAGCAATGTGGGAATTGAGGAACCATGAAGGTAGACTTTTGGTTGATATTCTCTTTGCTTCTGGATAGTTTAAATTTTTAGCAGAAGACTATATTTATGTGTTGGTTGTACAACTAAAAAATAAATTTTATTACTGTAAAGGGATTGAGAACAGCTTATGGGGGGCTGTAATCTACAAAAGCCATCTTCAGTACTAGGTTTAATTCCATCATTGTTTTTTGGGTGTTAGGTCTCTGGACTATTGTCCTTTAACCAAAAAAAAAAAAAAAAAAAAAAAAAAAATTCAATAGGCTTTAAAGTAATTTTTTTTTAAATATCATTTTCAGCTGGCAGAGGCACAGCCATAGTTTCACTTCCAGTTTCTTTTGCAAGTTTCTATTTAGGGAACTTTAAATAATTTATCTCTAAGAAATATCATGCCATTTCCTTTAAACTGTCTTATTTAGGAAGCTCAGAGTGGGGAAGTATAGAGCAGGAGGGAAGATGTTAGACTAAGGTACAGCTTGTATAGCTCCTCTTATTTTTCTTGGGGAATGTTTTTTTGTTCTGCAGCTCTATATGAGATCAGTGAATAGATATATATTCTGGGTTAATGACAAAACCTGGCATTTGGCCATTCACCTAAGAAAGTTAGCTCTGTGCGTTAACTGTTGGTTAAATCTTACACCCAGAAGCTGTTCTGCAGTTACCAGTCACACTGTTAACTCTAGCCAACATTTTGTAAATCCAAGAAAATGTGCATCTGGTGAGAGAAAACGTAGGTGTATCATCGCGTCTATCACCATATTTTTATGAACCTTAAATATAAACTCAATTTTTACATCCCAATCTTAACAGCAGTTTGTTTTATTTTAAATAACTTTTGTTCATCACACATTTAGTGAAAAATATAATAAGAAAACGTAAAATAAATTCCTCCTATTCATCCCTTGTTAACTGCTGTTAACATTTCACAAAGAGAAAGAACAAGGACAATGAATTGAACAAAGGAGAGGAAAAAAAGTGGGCCATAGGGAATGTACAGTAAATAGGGAGTAAAGAAGCAGATATAGAAACAGAATTATTAGGTGTAGCCAGGTGTGGTGGCTCACGCCTGTAATCCCAGTACTTTGGGAGATCGAGGCGGGTAGATCACCTGAGGTCAGGAGTTCGAGACCAGCCTGGCCAACGTGGTGAAATCTCATCTCTACTGAACATATAAAAATCAGCCAGGTGTGGTAGCGCACACCTGTAATCCCAGCTACTCAGGAGGCTGAGGTGGGAGAATTTTTTTGAACCTGGGAGGCAGAGGTTGCAGTGAGCCAAGATCACACCACTGTACTCCAGCCTGGGCAACAGAGTGAGACTCCATAAATAAATAAATAAATAAATAAGAATGAAAGAAAGATAATTATTAAAGAATTCTCTATGTGGAAACTTTAAGAGCAACTGGTATGTAAAAGTTTTAAGATCTAGAAAGCTGGCCAGGCGTGATGGCTCATGCCTGTAATCTCAGCACTTTGGGAGGCCGAGGCAGGTGGATCACGAGGTCAAGAGATCAAGACCATCCTGGCCAATGTGGTGAAACCCCACCTCTACTAAAAATACAAAAAATTAGCTGGGTGTGGTGGCGCGTGCCTGTAGTCCCAGCTACTTAGGAGGCTGAGGCAGGAGAATCACTTGAACCTGGGAGGCAGAGGTTGCAGTGAGCCAAAATTGTGCCACTGCACTCTAGCCTGGCAACAGAGCGAGAATCCATCTCAAAAAAAAAATCTGGAAAGCTCTGGTGGTGTATCCCATTTTAAAGCAAAGCATAATCTAAGATTGATAAGAAAAAAAACATAGAATAGTGCAATCTTTGGTGTGATAGATGCCTCTAGTTATTAGATACTCTTAAGAGTTTTCTTAGGGATCTAACTTGAGAAAAGAAGACAGTTAATTTCTTTCTCACGTCCTTCATTCCTCAGCATACGGGGAATTCCTTGGAGATTTCTTTTGATAACTGTGTCATTCTAAAAGAAAAAAAATACATAAAAAATTCAGTGCAGTTTTCTCACATCTGAGCTCTGATACTAAACCTTAAAAGTTGTTGTAGGATTTATATGAACAAACCAGAATTCTCTAATTGTGTATTTTGAAGTATTACTTTAATGCTGTAATAACACATGCTCACATTCATATGTACTGTCAAAGGTTTAATGAATTTAATGGTTTTTCTTCTAAAACCAGGTTTGACCTAATATGACTCACATTTATTATATTAATAATGTTGTTTACTTCTTAGACATGAGTGGAAGGGCAAAGTAAAGTGCTTTACTAAAGTCAAAAATCAGCTGGGCATGGTGGTTCACACTTGTAGTCCGAACACTTTGGGAGGCTGAGGCGGACAGATTGCTTGAGCTTAGGAGTTCGAGACCAGCCTGGGCAACATGGCAAAACCCCATCTCTACAAAAAGTGCAAAAATTAGCTGGGTGTGGCACTGCATGACTGTGGTCCCAGCTACTCGGGATGCTGAGGCAAGAGGATTGCTTGAGCCCAGGAGGTCAAGCCTGCAGTGAGCCAAGACTATGCCACTGCACTGCAGTCTGGGCAACAGAATAAGACTCTGTCTCAAAAAAAAAGTAAAAAAATCTTGAGACAATAGTATATCTTGCTTTATAGCCTGCGGTTATTATATTACTTGTAAAGAGATTTTAGTCAAAATTAAAGTATAAAAAAAGGTCTGAAATGGAAAGATATAGTCTATAGGGAACAAAACAAGCCCAAATTTTAAAATATGTTGGGATGATTGATAGGAGAGAATTTAAATCTGGTGAAACTTTAAAAAAGATTCTTCTGTTGCCTTCTTTGTGTTCTTGACTGAAGCGATGTTTTCAGAGAGCTGAAAATATTCCATTCTTTTCCAGATTGCAAAAGTTGAGAAGCTCAAACCATTAGAGGTAGAGCTGCGACGCCTAGAAGACCTTTCAGAATCTATTGTTAATGATTTTGCCTACATGAAGAAGAGAGAAGAGGAGATGCGTGATACCAATGGTGAGGGGGAAGGCGACTCTTACTTCTTAAGTGACCCATAAATGAGACAGTCTCCAGACTTTCAATTCTGGTGTATCCTTTTCTCAGTTTTGCCAAGGCGGGTATATGGAAGGGAATTTGCTTACTTCGCTGTTGTTGCTGCTAAAGGTAAATGAGCCTTGTTAGATTTTCAAGAGAGTAGAAATTGCTACTGTGATAGGCAGTTGACAGCATCCTCAATTAGTCTATACCCATATCAAATTGATAAAGGCAATCTTTGTTATTTTCAACATTTATATGTAGGATAATGAACTTTTATTTTTTTTTTTTTTGAGATGGAGTTTCACTCTGTGGCTCAGGCTGGAGTACGGTGGTGTGATCTTGGCTCATTGCAACCTCCGCCTCCTGGGTTCAAGCGATTCTCCTGCCTCAGCCTCCCAAGTAGCTGGGACTATAGGCGCGTGCCACCATGCCTGGCTAATTTTTCATATTTTTAGTAGAGACAGAGTTAGCCAGGATGGTCTCGATCTCCTGACTTCATGATCCACCTGCCTCAGCCTCCCAAAGTGCTGGGATTACAGGCATGAGCCACCACGCCCAGCCAGGATAATGAACTTAAAAAAAAAAAAATTATCTGAAATCCTACTATTAGACCTAGGGACAGAGTGAAGTTAATTAATTGCCTTTGCACCCCTCCCCTGCCATTGTTTAGCCAGCTGAGGAGGCTCACTCATTATGTTTACAATGTTTTTGTTTTTTTTAGAGTCAACAAACACTCGGGTCCTATACT
Source organism: Piliocolobus tephrosceles (assembly GCF_002776525.5). Taxonomy (NCBI): domain Eukaryota; kingdom Metazoa; phylum Chordata; class Mammalia; order Primates; family Cercopithecidae; genus Piliocolobus; species Piliocolobus tephrosceles. Next base: position 31,406,873 of record NC_045439.1, read on the forward strand.
TCAGCATCTTTTCAATGTTCTGCCTCATTGGACTAGCCACCTGGCAGGTCTTCTACCTACGACGCTTTTTCAAGGCCAAGAAGTTGATTGAGTAATGAATGAGGCATATTCTCCTCCCACCTTGTACCTCAGCCAGCAGAACATCGCTGGGACGTGCCTGGCCTAAGGCATCCTACCAACAGCACCATCAAGGCATGTTGGAGCTTTCTTGCCAGAACTAATCTCTTTTGGTGTGGGAGGACATGGGGTACCACCTACACCCAACAAGTCAATGAGGGACTTTTTAATTTGGTAGGATTTTGACTGATTTTGCAACAATAGGTCTATTATTAGAGTCACCTATGACAAAAAAATAGGGGTTACCTAGATAATGCCAAAGTCAGCATTTGTCCTGGGTTCCCTTGTGTGATCTGTTTGGGGTATGTTTTCTTTTCTTCTCCCACTTGCTCAGCAGCTTGGGCTTCCATTCTAGTTCTTTTACCAAGATTTTTGTGTGACCATGTTGACTTCATTCGGATTGCCCTCTTTCAATTTCCTTGTGAAAACACCCTTAACTTTCTCTTTACCCTTAGCTGAAATGTTTACGTAGCTTCTGGTGATACCTTTTTCATGATTTTATGTCTTAAAATGGTGATGGATGTGACACCTCATAAAAGTGAGCTTTGAACTGTAGATAACGCTTAAAGAAAATGTCATTTTAGACAATTAAAATATTTGTGCTTAACTGCTTGAACTTTTTTCGTGTATTTAATTATATGCAATATTATCACATGTGTAGATTCATGTGACCACCATCACAGGAGACAGAACAGTTCTGTCACATGAATGCCTTCCACTGCCCTTTTATAGCCACAGCCACATCCCTTTCTTACACCCTCACCCCAACCTGTGGCTACCACTGTTCTGTCCTCCATCTCTGTAATTTTGTCATTTCAAGAATGTTGTGTGAACAGAATCATACAGAACGTAATCTTATGAGGTTGACTTTTTTTCATTCAGCATAATTCCCTTGAAATCCATCCAAGTTGTTGCATGTATCAATAGTTTCTTCCTTTTTTTTCTTTCAAAAATTTTTATATATTTAGGGAGTATAATAAGTACAGATTTCTTACATGCATATGTTGCATCGTGGTGAAGTCTGGGCAGTTCCTTTTGATTGCTGAGTAGTAGTCCATGGTATGGATGTACCACAGTTTGCTTAACCATTCACCCACTAAAGGACATAAGAGTTGTTTTCAGTTTTTTGCCCTTACTAATAAAGCTGCTATGAACATTCATGTACAGGTTTTTATGTGAACATACATTTTCATTTTCTGGGATAAATGCTCAAAAGGGCACTGTTGGGTTGTATGGTAAACACGTATATTTTTGTAAGAAACTACTCTTTTTCCAGAGTGGCTGTACCTTTTACATACAGCCACTCATACAATTCATACAGCAATGTATGATTGATTCAGTTTCTTCACATCCTCATCAGCGTTTGGTATTACTACTATTTTTTATCTTAACCATTCACATAGATGTGTGTAATGACACCACATGTGGTTTTAATTTGCATTTTCCAATGGCTAATCATGTTGAGTATCTTTTCATGTGCTGATTTGCCATCTATATATCCTCTGGTGAAATGTCTGTTCAGGTCTTTTGTCTATTTTCTATTTAGGTCATCTATTCTTTTTACTATTGAGTTTTGAGAGTTTTTTTTAAAATATATCCTAGATAAAATTCCTCTGTTAGATACGTGGTTGCTTGAATTTTTAACATAACTTATACCAAGGAAAAATAAATAAAATTTCCAACTCTTGCATGGCCAGTCACTTAATTCCTGTCCTTCGGTGTTCCATCTAGAGAATTAAGAGATACGATGTATAAAATAGACATCTAGGAGGGCCATTAAGAGAGTAAATACTTAAAAATACATGTTAAGAAAGCAAAGCCAATAATCACTGTAGGAGTATGAGGTGCCTAAGGGCCAAAACTAATGTAAATAAGAGAAAATGTGGATATAAATGACCATGTTTATAAATTTATGAAAAATGTTGTGACTTGAAATCTTTCCCACATCTCCCAAGAAAGTAGGTAGGAATTTATCCTTTCTGTAATCTCTTTTTAACCCTGCTGACTATTACAGGGCTTGTTTAATCACAGTCACAAGAATTACATGTATCTTACAGTAAAGAAGCAGAATACTGGAGAACCTTGATGTGTTAACCTGGATAAAGTACAAAGGTGGAAGAGGGAATGAGTTATGTTGTTAAAATCTCAGGCTATTCTGTTAATGTTCCTGCTACAATGAACTCAAACCGTTTTTCCCCCCTCTTTGACGCTGTTATCTTCCTCTCAAGTGGCATAAAAGTAGTTCTGTCGTTAACTTGTACAACATTGCCATCTGCTGTTGAGAATTGGTAGGTACTGCTTCTGAGAACCTGGCTGCAGATCTTTAGCATAGGCAGCAAACGTTGAGAAAGTCTATCTGTAGTATTACATATACTAAGTCACAGAGGATGCATCCAAGTAGAGAAAATAATATGTGGGTTAAGATCCATCCTGAAACTTTTTTTTTTTCCTGGGGGGATGGAGTCTTGCTGCAATGCCCAGGCTGGAGTGCGATGGCGCTATCTTGGCTCGCTGCAACCTTCACCTCCTGGGTTTAAGCAATTTTGCCTCAGCCTCCTGAGTAGCTGGGAATACAGGCGCACACCACCATGCCTGGCTAATTTTTGTATTTTTAGTAGACAGAGTTTCACCATATTGGCCAGACTGGTCTCAAACTCCTGACCTCAAGTGATCCGCCTGCTTCAGCCTCCCAAAGTGCTGGGATTATACGCGTGAGCCACCATGCCCAGCCTCCATCTTTAAACTTTTAAATGTGAAATTCTATTATGTACCATTAGCCTAACAAGATTTTCTTTCCCATTTCTGACTGGTGCCTTTCCCCTTTTTAGGAGCAATGAAAGCTACTCTGTTAGTTATGTTCTTCTGATGTGACAAAATGTCAAGAAGATAGGAGAAGAGAATATTTTATGTTGTTGATGCTTTTGTTCCCAAGTGTGACCCTAAACTTAAGCTTTGTAGGAGATGACATTCTTTCATGTCCCTTCCCTTTACTCATGCCTATCAACTGGGACATTTTGTGCTTTTGGTTTAAAAGTTAATTGATATTATACCTTGGTTTTATCCAAAAAGTAAAAGTATTTGCCTTTGACAAAAGACTGACACTAGAGCAAATAAGCTTTAAAATCAGGGGTGTTATGTGCTTTCCTCCATTTTTGAGCATATTATCCAAAATGGTCTGTATAAATGAGAATGATGCAGTTTAAGTAAGCCTTGTATACCATTGTCATGGACCCCTGTTATAAAGCCATTTTTCGGTTTGTTGGGAAAGAGGCATATGAGATTTATACAGATTCACTTGTAAATGTTGGATTGGGGATTTTTGTGTAAATTTTCTCAAATAAAGGCTAGCAGAAACCATTTTAGGCATACGTTCTGTTACTCTTGAATACGTCTATGTTTGGATTGGTGATAATTCTTCCATATTTCTCCATTTTAAATTATGGCAAATGATACCTGATGAATTAGAGAAAAAATATTGTTATATTCTTCAGTTACTGCAGATCGATAGTTTATATGAGCTAGTAAAAGATTATATTTTTTGTATGTAATATATGTAAATTATATATATATATATATATATAATTAAGAATCCTTAATTTTGCATCCTCAGACCAAATATGGTTCTGTAAGCTAGGCATTTTATTCTATCTTCTCTCTTTTGGAAACCATTACTATTAGGTTCATTTAAAAGTGATTGCAGTTTTTGCAATTAAAATTGCAACTACATAGAATCACTCCTACAGAAAGCCATCTCCCTTGCCTTTCATTCCTAAAAGCCTAAAACACCCCACTCCCCAATATATGACCCTTCAGGACTCACTTTTTAGGCCTATCATATCCAATGCAAAACCCCACTCCAGGAGGTAAAGGCCTTTTCTCCTCTCCTTTCACTTACAGTTGAACATTTTTCACAAAGCTTTCCAAGAGCCAATATGAAGTGCTTTGCACACTGACTGGCTGGCCTCTTATTTATCCTCTTATCTCTGTTCTCCCTCACATAAATTTTATTATGAATCCATAGTCTGTAAAGTAGTGGTTCCCATTATTTGGGTATAATTTTTTTTTCTTTTTTTTCTTTTGAGATGGAGTTTCACTCTTGTTGCCCAGGCTGGAGTGCAATGGTGCCATTTTGGCTCACCGCAACCTCTACCTCCCAGGTTCAAGCAATTCTGCCTCAGCCTCCTGAGTAGCTGGGATTACAGGCATGCACCACCAGGCCCAGCTAATTTTGTATTTTTAGTAGAGTGGAGTTTCACCATATTGGCCAGGCTGGTCTTAAACTCCCAACCTCGTGATCCACCCGCCTCAGCCTCACAAAGTGCTGGGATTACAGGCGTGAGCCACCGCACCCAGCCCAATACATGCTTTATAAATCATTTATTCAGTCTGTTGCAGTGGTGTCTCTCATAATGTTGAGATGCATGTATAATTTTAAATGTTCTAGTATCACATTAAAGAATTAAAAACAGGTAAAATTTGCTGATTCTCCAGCCTCCGAGTAGCTGGGATTACAGGAACATGCCACCACACCCAGGTAATTTTTGTATTTTTAGTAGAGATGGGGTTTCATTCACCATGTTGGCCAGGATGGTCTCGAACTCCTGACTTCGTGGTCTGCTCACCTCAGCCTTCCAGAGTGCTGGGATTATAGGCATGAGCCACCGCGCTCAGCCGAAAATTATTTTTAGTAGTATATTTAACCTAATATACCCAAAATATTATTTCAACATATAGTTAATATAAAAATAGTGGCCGGGTGTGGTGGCTCAAGCCTGTAATCCCAGCACTTTGGGAGGCCAAGACGGGCGGATCACGAGGTCAGGAGATCGAGAGCATCCTGGCTAACA
>NC_045439.1:31412236-31502710 GCF_002776525.5 Piliocolobus tephrosceles
AAAAAAAAAAAAAAAAAAAAAAAAAAATATATATATATATATATATAAATAAAATGGTTAAGGAGATGTTTTGTATTCCACTTTCCATGTAAAATCTTGAAAATCCAGTGTGTATTTCGAGCTATACCACATCGATAGCTTAAAATTAGACTAGCCACAATTCAAGTGTTCAGTAGCTACATGTAGCTAGTGGCTACTGTGGCAGACAGTGAAGGGTATAAACTTGGGTTGGTCTTTGGTAGATTCTTTCATCTTGACAGTAACTCTATGGCCCCTGGGAATTTGCCATTCACAAATTGGAAACTTCTGCAAAATTGCATTCTAACCATTCACTTGTTAGAGTAAAATGTGGAAACAGTTTGGTTTCAGCCAAAGGCGCTTTAAAATTTTGCACCTTGGCCAGGCGCAGTGGCTCACGCCTGTAATCCCAACATTTTGGCAGGCCAATCACTTGAGGTCAGGAGTTCGAGACCAGCCTGGCCAACATGGCAGAACCACCCCCACCCCGCCACTAAAAATACGAAAATTAGCTGGGTGTGGTGGCAGATGCTTGTAATCTCAGCTACTCAGGAGGCTGAGGCATGAGAATCACTTGAACCTGGGAAGTGGAGGTTGCAGTGAGCTGAGATCATGCCACTGCACTCAGCCTGGGTGCAGAGTGAGACTGTCTCCAAAAAAAAAGTTATACCATTAGAATAAATGTTGACTATTTTTGAACTTATGAATATTCAAAGTAAGACAATTAGTTTCAGTTAGATCCAGTATAATGAAGAATTCAGCAGGAATGTCTCTGCTCTGTAATAGGACATGTTTCTTCTAAGCTTATAGTATCCATGCATTATCATTAGAACAATTCAGTTTCAGGCCAACCAAGTTATAGAAAACTAGTTCCTCGTTGCAAAGGTGCCAGAAAAAAATAAATATTTAAAGCTTAGGCTGAAATCTATTCAGCCTCTTTGAAAATCAACATTCCCAATTTTAAGTAATTTTTTTTCCCATTCAACTGAAAAACTTGAGCATCTTTTCTGTTTAACAGATTAACCAAGAATAACAAAATAAACAGTTAATAGAATTAACAGATTTAAGCCAAACTCAACTCGAGTTTATCTAGATAAACAAGAGGCAATACCTATCCTCAAAGTGCCTTCTAATTAATAGGATGTAGATGGAATGGCCTCTACCTGGAATGATGTCTCTAGTTTATTAGCCACCATTGGACTTAACATTTTATATATTCCTCCAGGGAGCCTGCACTCACACAGCAAGTTTGGCTTGGACAGATGCCCCTCCTAAATGCCTTTCTAGAATCTTGCACTTTAATAGCCCTCATACAAACAGTTTTAATTGTCTGGTGGTTTTCTGTTACATGAATTGTAAGCTCTCTTAAAGTAGAAACTTTTCAAAAATCCATATGACACAGTTTATTTTTATGTATTTATTTGAGACAGGTTCTCACTGTTACATGTGGGCCAGGCTGGAATCGAACTCCAGGCTTCAAGTGATCGACCCACCTCGGCCTCCCAAAGTGCTGGGATTACAGGCGTGAGCCACCACGCTCGGCTAGTCACATGGCTTTCTCTTAGCCCCATCACATCCTGCTTTTTCAGATTGCTGGGTTCAACTTCCCAGCTCCCTCTAACTAGGTCTGTCACATTAAGCAGGTAACTTAGGTGACTCTGTTTCTGTAAAATGGGAATGTTAGGATAATACATAATACATAGGATAATACATAATAATGTGGGATAATACGTGAAAAACCTTTAGCAAGGTACCCAGAACATAACACTCAATAAATGTTAGCTGTTATGTCTGTGATGTAGACCATATTCTCACAACTCTATAGAGTTCAAAAACAAGCTTGGAGATGAGAAGTTGCCCAAGGTCATATAACTGATGGAACACCTATTGTTCACCGTATTGCTGCTTTCCTACTTGATGGTAGGGAGCATGTTATTGCAGATCTCCTGTTCCCAAACAGTGTGTGGCACCGAATGCTCAATGTTTCATGAGATCATATGGTCAAAGATCTGGAAAAATCTGAATAAACTGAACCTGGAAAAAGAGACGGGGGAGAAGGAAAGTGTCAGGAGAGTTGACTTAAAATATTTTTGGAGTTGTGTAGAAGAGGGAGGGACTTAGGATGGCTCTGGGAGAAAGAACTGGAACCAGGGACTGAGATGACAGGAGGCGGACAATTAGACTGTCTATATTACTTTTTTTTTTTTTTTTTGAGACAAAGTCTCGCACTGTCATCCAGGCTGGAGTGTAGTGGTGCGATCTCGGCTCACTACAACCTCCTCCTTCCGGATTCAATTGATTCTTCAGCCTCAGACTCTCAAGTAGCTGGGATTACAGGTGCCTGCCACCACGCCTAGCTAATTTTTGTATTTTCATAGAGACGCGGTTTCACCAGTTGGCCAGGCTGGTCTCAAACGCCTGACCTCCTAACATGCTGAGATTACAGGCGTGAGCCACCTTGTCCGGCCATATTATCTTCACTATACTATCTTTCTAAAAAAGAATGCTGTCCAGCGTTGGAAGGGGAAAGAAGGTGTACACTGGGAATGCTTCCCCAATCACCCTCTTGTCACAGACCTCACGTCAGGATGAGACTGGACGACCTCTGAACCTCGAAGTTGTATGGGGACCGGACCAGAGAGGCAGAGGAGGGTAAACAGATCCGAGAGGCCGTACTGTCAGTGATGCCTTTGTTCCCGTGGGAGCCCTTAGGTTCCACGCAGTTCCCACCACGCGCCTGCCAATCCCAGCCCGAAGCCTCACTTTGCAGGCCTTCCCCGAAAGCGGGAAGCCTGGGGCGCTGGACTAGCCAAGCGGGCAAGCAAACGCGGAGGAAACTCAGCCGGGCCGGAAACATAGAGAACTGCTTCCGGGTCAGGGGGCAGGAGCCACCATGGAGCTTCGCTGGGTTGCTGGGCTGACGGATCCGCGGGTCGGCATCTGAAGCGAGCGGGACGCAGCGCGGCCAGCGCCTCTGGGCATACGCAGGCCGGTCCCGAAGGCCCGCGGCCGCCGCCATGTCGGTGCTGGGCGAGTACGAACGACACTGCGATTCCATCAACTCGGACTTTGGGAGCGAGTCCGGGGGTTGCGGGGACTCGAGTCCGGGGCCTAGCGCCAGTCAGGGGCCGCGAGCTGGCGGCGGCACGGCGGAGCAGGAGGAGCTGCACTACATCCCCATCCGCGTCCTGGGCCGCGGCGCCTTCGGGGAAGCCACGCTGTACCGCCGCACCGAGGTAGCGGCCCTCGGCACCGGCCGTCCTGTCTGGCGCTGTCGGGTCGCCCCGAGTCCCTTCTTCCCGGCCCCGATTTCTCAGCGTCGTGAGCTTAGTGCTTTAGGCGCCCACAGGATATATGTCTCAGGGTCTTCACCACTCTTCCCATTCATCAGCACTAGAAATTGGCAAGATCATTGGTTTGACTAGTCATTTTTGATTGGCCTAAGTCACCTAACCGTCTCTGAGCTTTAGCTTCCCCATCTGTAAAATGGGCTTACTGATAATACCTGGAAGTCATCCTTTTTTTTTTTTTTTTTTAGATTACCTTGAGAATGAAACGAAGGCGCTTATTCTGTAAATTAAAGTGGTATACGAATGTGAGGTATTGCCAAAACTTCTTTGCCCTCATGCTGTATATATAGTTCTCCAAGGTCGGGGTGAGGAGGACGGGCATAGCTTCAAAATCCCCACACCGGTGGCACCTCCGTAGTTTTTGTCATTATCTTTAAGTTCAGCAGTGAGCACTCAGTTGGAAGCTTTTCTTGAAGCTCATTGGGAAGATCTTTGTGTATTGGTTCTTTATCAGTGTTTATCCTACAGGGTTTATGCATGGGAAGTACTCTGTTGGTATATTCTAAGCCATTAGTTCTTAATTTGGGGGGCACAAGGACCCCTTTGAGAACCTAACATAAGCAAAGTAATCTTACCCCCTCCATCAACACATTTGCACATATGCACATGCTTTGGAGAGATCCATGGATCACGGAATCCCAAGTTAAGAATATATACTAGTGTAAAACCCTGCAGTGATGATTCTACTTCCAAAAACTAACGATGTACTGGTTTTGATCATAAAATCTTACTTTAGGGTAAACATTTAATGAGAACTTGCTGGGGTTGCTGAAAGTGATTCATCCATCTGCAGTTCTGGTGTGTGTTCCAAGCCAGCATACTTTTAAGGCTGAAAGATGCAGAAGGAGAGAAGTGGTTGCAAGAGAATATTTTTAAGTGTTCTTTTTTATCCTGATGCCACGTTAATGTATGATGTTAGAGTTAGTTATTCTTAGTAGTCTGTTTTCTTTTTTGCACTCAAAATGAGAAAGAGGAGATAAGGATTGTTATTTCTATGTTTTAGTTAGAGAAACTAAGACAGTATACTTAAGTGACTTGCTCACTTAAGTTATAAGTAAATCTTGGACTAGAACTAAAATCTCACATCTTGCCCATTGCCTTTTTATTATTATCCTGTTGAACTTGATTACTGGGTTTGTTTTGAGTTAAATTTGATTACACTTCTCAAAAATTGCATAGCGTTATCCATATCACCAAATATTTATTAGATCTGTGAATTTACAGAAGTTCAGAAGCACTCTTTTCCTCTAGAAGCTTATATTTCAATAGGAAAATAAGTTGGCCATTGTTACTAAACACATAGCATTAAGTTGTATATGTAGAGATATGAAAAGAATGGACAAATATTACAGTGTATGGGGTCTAAAAATTAAAGGCATGGTTACAGTAAAAGGTTCATCAGAGTCTTTCCAAAAACATGGTAGAGGCTTGGCAGAGGCATTCAAAAGGATGGGGAGGGTTACATTGGTGGAGATGCTCCTGGGCTAGGAAGCAGTGTCAGTAAAAAATGAGGCCAGGCACAGTGGCTCATGCCTGTAATCCCAACACCTGGGAGGCCAAGGTGGTCAGGTCGCTTGAGACCAGGAGTTCTAGACCAGCCTGGGCAACACAGTGATACCCCATCTCTTAAAAAAAAAAAAAAATTTAGCTGAGTGTGGCAGTGCATGCCTGTAGTCCTAACTACTGGGGAAGCTGAGGTGGGAGGATTGCTTCAGCCCAGGAGTTCAGAGCAGAAGTGAGCTATGACTACAGTCTATCTCAAAAAAAAAAAAAAAAAAAAAGATGGTAGACATCAGGAGCTACAGGTAAGTTTTCAGGAATGGAAGAAAATGTGATACATAAAAGTGTGAGAGATTATAGAGTTGCAAAAGGGGGCATGACTTATCCAGAAAGGGTAAGTCTAAATGTATAAAACTAGGGAAGTCTAAATTTATAAAACTAGAGGCAAGTTTAGTATTTTCATTTTAGAAGCTGTGACCGACTATAGATAATTGCTCCCCAGTTCTCTACCTCTCCAGTATTCTTGCCCTGCCATAATCACCATCATGATTAGCAGCCTGTCATAGTATCCTCAATAGAATCTTTTTGAGACCTATGCCCAGACCATATTTTTACCTGGAACTGACATCATGCAATGAGTGTGACAACGACGTCGTAATGCTTTACTTCCCCTGTCCTGCAATAAATTATAATGCTAAATTGTCACATAACCTTTAAAGTCTGTTAAAAGGAAAAAATAAGAGGAGTCAGTCTCTGCCCCTTAGGTAGTTTTGCTTCTAGGCTTACAGATCTAGGTGTGGATTCATTTGCTGCCAGGCAAGAGGAAAAGCACAATATCTCTGTTACTGTGTTTAGGATGACTCACTGGTTGTGTGGAAGGAAGTTGATTTGACCCGGCTGTCTGAGAAGGAACGTCGTGATGCCTTGAATGAGATTGTTATTCTGGCACTGCTGCAGCATGACAACATTATTGCCTATTACAATCACTTCATGGACAATACCACCCTGCTGATTGAGCTGGAATATTGTAATGGTAAGATAGAGTTCAGTGGGACTTTCTCCAGCAAGACTTTCATAGATTCATAGTTACCTTGAGGAGAAGAATATAAGAAGAGACATATACAGTGATAAAAACTTTAAATGAATGTCTAGAGTTTAAGAGAAACTTTTCAGGCCTTGGAGAATTTTGAAGTGGTTAACGAAATAAGGAGAGGGATTTTCCCCTGCATACCCAAATTTTCTCTTGTGATTATAGCTCCATTTTCAAACTATCTTTTCTTCAGTTGGATTTTATATTTATTTTTCAAGGTTTTTTTTCATGAAATGACATTAGTTAACCAGAGTGTGGCTTGGCAGCACTTGATACAGTATTTAATAATATCTTATAGGTGATATTTATTTATATTGTCTTCAGCTAAAGCTATTCTATTGAAAAGTAGTCCAAAGATCATAACTGAGTGAAAGTGATATATGGTAAAGCATGGCCCTATTTATCTGGTCCCTGATTTCTTCAGATCATTTTGCTTGTAAGATAGCAGTATAGCCTAGTTGTTAAAGAAAATAGACTCTAAACCCAAGTTTGTCTACTTTCTAGCTCTATAACCTTGGCAAGAAACTTAACTTCTCTCTGCCTCAGTTTCCTCACTTTATTTTTATTTATTTATTTTTTTGAGACGAAGTTTTACTCTTGTTGCCCAGGCTGGAGTGTAATGGCGCCATCTTTGCTCACCACAACCTCCGCCTCCTGGGTTCAAATAATTCTCCTGCCTCAGCCTCCTGAGTAGCTGGGATTACAGGCATGCGCCACCACGCCCAGCTAATTTTTGTAGTTTTATTAGAGACAGGGTTTTGCCATGTTGGCCAGGCTCGTCTCTAATTCCTGACCTCAGGTGATCCGCCCACCTCTGCCTCCCAAAGTGCTGGGATTACAGGCTTAAGCCACTGCACCCAGCAGTTTCCTCATTTTAAAATGAGTTTGTTGGCCAGGGACAGTGGTGCATGCCTGTAATTCCAGCACTTTGGGAAACCAAGACAGGCAGATCACTTGAGCATAGGAGTTCGAGGAAGGCCTAGGCAAGATAGTAAAACCCTGTTGCTACCAAAAATGCAAAAAATTAGCTGGGTGTGGTGGTGTGCACCTGTAGTCACAGCTACTTGGGAGGCTAAGGAGGGAGGATGGCTTGAGACAGGGAGGCAGAAGTTGCAGTGAGCTCAGACCACTGCACTCCAGCCTGGGCGATAGAGCCAGACCCTGTCTCAAAAAAAAAAAAAAAAAAAAAAAAGGCTGGGCATGGTGGCTCACGCCTGTAATCCCAATGCTTTGGGAGACTGAGTTGGGCGGATCACGAGGTCAGGAGATCGAGATCGAGACCATCCTGGCCAACATGGTGAAACTCTGTCTCTATTAAAAATAACAAAAATTAGCTACACATGGTGGCGCGTGCCTGTAATCCCAGCTATTGGGGAGGCTGAGGCAGGAGAATCGCTTGAACCAGGGAGTTGGAGGTTGCAGTGAGTGGAGATCACGCCACTGCAGCCTGGTGACAGAGTGAAACTCCATCTCAAAAAAAAAAAAAGTTTGTTGATAACAGTACCTACTTTCTAGGATTGTTATATTACATGCATAGTACTTGGTAGGTAGAAAGTGTTTGCTACATACTGTACTAGCTGTTAATCATCTTATTGCACAAGAGAACCTCCAAAGCCCTTTTCTGAACTGCATGCTAAAGAGGTCCCAGCATGTTCGTCCCTTATAACTTTCTTGTATAAACTCTTGTATATTATGATCATTGGTCATCAATGCCATATACAAGATTCTGTTAAAAATTTTCAAAGTAGCAGAAGCCCTAGGAAGTTAATTTCTTTTGTGATTAGGAAGAACTGGAACAAACGATACATTTGTTGAAACTGAGTTCCTAAGTTGCAGGGGAAAAGAAGTTGTAAAAACTTACCCAGGGCTATAGTGTAAGTTACAGTTGCAGGTGGGATGTAAGATGAACCGTGATTACTTGCGTCTGTATTACTAGATAAAGGAAAGAGAGAAGTAAATTCACACTTATTCCACAGGAAGGAATTAGTAAAGAGAGTAATGATAGGAAACAGTCTAGGGGTAGACCCTAAATTTTGGGAAATTTTTCGGTGTGAAGTAGAAAATTTGTCAATATATACCCTATCAATACAAAACATTGTATCACAGGTGTAATCCAATTTTTTTCTTTTTTTCCTGAGATAGACTGTCACTGTCACCCAGCCTGGAGTGCAGTGGTGCGATCTCAGCTCACTGCAACCTCCGCCTGACAGGCTCAGGCGATCCTCCCACCTCAGCCTCCTGGTTAGTTGGGACCACAGGCAGGTGCCCTCACACTTGGCTACTTTTTTGTATTTTTGGTAGAGATAGGGTTTTGCCATGTTGCCCAGGCTGGTCTTGAATTCCCAAACCCAAACAATTCGCCCACCTCAGCCTCCCAAAGTTCTGGGATTATAGTCGTGAGCCACTGTGCCCAGCCTAATCCAAATGTTATAGTAGTCACAACTGGGAGAGTTGTTACAAAAATATTATTTTGTAACAACTTAGAGTTCTTCTAAGTTCTTAAAGGAGAGTTCTAGAAAAGAAATCTGATTTTGAATATACTTGTTGGGAACAACAAGAATGGTCTTTACTCACATCTTTTCTTAAAATGTCTTTTTTTTAAGGCCGGGCGTGGTGGCTCAAGCCTGTAATCCCAGCACTTTGGGAGGCCGAGACGGGCGGATCACGAGGTCAGGAGATCGAGACCATCCTGGCTAACACGGTGAAACCCCGTCTCTACTAAAAAATACAAAAAACTAGCCGGGCGAGGTGGCAGGCGCCTGTGGTCCCAGCTACTCGGGAGGCTGAGGCAGGAGAATGGCGTAAACCCGAGAGGCGGAGCTTGCAGTGAGCTGAAGTCCGGCCACTGCACTCCAGCCCGGGCAACAGAGCGAGACTCCGTCTCAAAAAAAAAAGTCTTTTTTTTATTAAGCCTCTTGTGTTAGGGAGATCTTTGAAGAATATTTCTGATGCAGTCCTTGAGAGATGGGAAGAGTTTTGTGCCCATGTGAAAAGTCAAAAGAAGTAGTTGCCTATGGAGAGAAAGCAGAATCCTTCATTTCCTTGTGTCACCTAAAAAACCCTGTAACAGGAGCCAAGCTTTGATCTGTATTAAGCAATTCAAACCTGTGTCTTGTTTAATTGCAGGAGGGAACCTGTATGACAAAATCCTTCGTCAGAAGGACAAGTTGTTTGAGGAAGAGGTAATTCATATTTCTATGGAAGGAAGTTAGAATTGTAGTGTTGTAATTCTTGCATTCTAGTTCTGTATTTACTCTTCCAATAATGAAGAGTGTTTTTTTCCTTTTGTTCAGACTCCTTCCAGGCTCTGATATTCATGAGAAAGGAAACCTCTAACAAGGAAGCTGTCTATAGCTGCTTCCTAAACGTTTTACCTCCACATCATGATTCTCTGTGGGCTTTCTTTCCTGGTTCTATTACTGCATACTGGTATGCCCAGTTTTCTATAACTTTGCATTCTTCCTGAGTTTTTCCACATGTCTGCTTTACCATACTATATATTATAATGACATTGGAACGATTTTATGAGGAACCTGTTTTTTGTGTTTTTTCACCCCTTCACTTTTCTTTGCCTACTCAACCTGCAAGGAAGAGATGTTAAGTCATGTTGAATCATAACTTCTGGTTGCAGCTTTCTTTGTTTTGTTTGTTTGTGTATGTGTGTGTATTTACTTGAATGGAACTTTTCGTTTCTAATCCAAGTATTTATTTTTTCTCTGCAGATGGTGGTGTGGTACCTGTTTCAGATTGTTTCAGCAGTGAGCTGTATCCATAAAGCTGGAATCCTTCATAGGTAAAAAGTGAAAAAATTTATGGATGGATTCTTCTCTACCAATTCAGCCCCTACCCTGGATACCCCCCAACAACACTTTTATTTTCTTGATTAAGCAGCCAAGAGTTTTTCCATTTATATCATTAGGAAAGGAAAATAATGAGGAATATTATTTTCACTCCCTGAAGTTAAACCATGTTTATGATCTAGGAAGAATCTCCTCAGTAGCCAAGTACTACTTAGTCATTTTACAGACAAAAATTTTAGAATTCAGTTTGTTAATTCATCAGTAAAGCCTAGAAAGCACTATGAGAAGTAGTATTTGGTAAGAATTCACAGCAGTAATAATTGGCAATTCTTTTTAATTCTATAATTAAGCACTGTTAATTTAAATAAAAACCTCTTCACTTTGCACAATTAATTGTACAAATTTACCAGATCTTTAAAAACAAGCACATTTCCATTCATTTCTAGCTATAGAAGAGAACCATCTCAGTAACATTTTCACATCATTATGCCCTTCTTAAGTGAGTCATTGACTGGTGCCAGAGATTAATTATAATACACTAAGATTTCTTTTTTTATTGGTTTGTTCATTCAGTTAACATATATTTCTGGATAGCTATTGAATGGCTTCTGTTGCATGTTGTTATTTTCTTTTTAAAAGTAACAAAGTATATTGTTCTGGTTTATTCGCATCTTTCAATAAGGAAGCCATAGTGAACCAGGCACAGTTCATTTTGTTTTACATATGGTCAATTAATCTTTAGAAAAATAGCCTGTGATTTTATTTAGATGACTAAATGGCCTAATCATATCGTTGTTGGGATGTGTAGGCCTCTTCTCTTGCCTTAACAGATTATTTGAAACTTTGACACCAACCAAGTTAAAGTTGCCTTGATATCATTTAATTCAAGGCATAAGTGATAGTTGAAGAGCTGTGGTATCTTATGGGAATTATGGTTACCTAGAACACCATTTTCCTCGTCTGACCCTCTCAACTTTTCCTAATAGCTTCAGTAGTATGGGAGATATTTCTATGCTGTGAAGCCCTAGAGGATGAAGTTAATTCATCCTAGGCTTCATGAAGCCCTAGAGGATGAAGTTAATTCATCCTAGGCTTCATGAAGCCCTAGAGGATGAAGTTAATTCTCTGCCTTCACTCCTTTAAAGTCCCCACTTCAAGCCAGGCGCGGTGGCTCAAGCCTGTAATCCCAGCACTTTGGGAGGCCGAGACGGGCAGATCACGAAGTCGGGAGATCGAGACCATCCTGGCTAACACGGTGAAACCCCGTCTCTACTAAAAACTACAAAAAAACTAGCCAGGTGAAGTGGCGGGCGCCTGTAGTCCCAGCTACTCGGGAGGCTGAGGCAGGAGAATGGCGTGAACCCAGGAGGTGGAGCTTGCAGTGAGCCGAGATTGCGCCACTGCACTCCAGCCTGGGTGACAGAGCGAGACTCTGTCTCAAAAAAAACTAAAAATAAAGTCCCCACTTCAGTGTTAAACAGCATGTGAAAGTAACGACCACCGTGGGATGTTTAGGACAGAATATGAGCAATGTTAACACTCTTTTTTTTATTTTATTTTAGTTTTTGAGACAGGGTCTCACCCTGTTGCCCAGGCTGGAATGTAGTGGTGCAGTCATGACTCACTGCAGCCTCAGCCTCCTGGGCTTAACTGATTCTCAGGTGCTTTAGCCTCCCGAGAAGCTAGGACTACAAGTGTTTGCTACCACTCCTGACTAATTCATTTTTTGTAGAGATGGGGTTCTACTATGTTGCCCAGGCTTGCCTAGAACTCCTGGCCTCAAGCAATCCTCCTGCCTTGCCCTCCCAAAGTGCTGAGATTACAAATGTGAGCCACTGCACCCGGCCCACACTCATTTTTATTCTGTAATAATCCTGGGCAAGACGGGGGATGAAATAAAACAATTATCTGTGTGAACTTAATTTGCAGCATCTTTTTTTTTCAGAGATATAAAGACATTAAATATTTTTCTGACCAAGGCAAACCTGATAAAACTTGGAGATTATGGCCTAGCAAAGAAACTTAATTCTGAGTATTCCATGGCTGAGACGGTATGTGTTGCCCTTGTCTTAATTTTTATTTTCTTTTCTAGTACTGTGAAATATAACTATACTCCCTAAATCTTGCATACTTTTCTCAATATTCTTTCAAGTTTTCCATACTTTAATGCATGTCTTCAGAAGTCTTTTTCCTGGGCCCACTAGCAGGCATTTAAGTCATTGCCCACGTTACAGCTCTGACCTCATAACCTTTTTCCAATACTGATTAGGGACTTAATCTAAAAGCAACAAAAGGCTTTACTGTTTTGTCCAGGTTAGGGTCTTTAGTAGATTTCACTTTATCTCTTATTTAATGTTTGAGCTCAAGGTGTTAGACATCTCTTTTTGTTTTTCCTTTGAATCTTCTGGTTCAAAGAGAACCCCTATATTACAAGTGAAGGCTGATGCTCAGAGAACAATCTATTCTTTAATATTATACACAGTCTGAACTGCACAGGGTTCCCCTCTCACATGATTTTGAGAAAGATCATTGGTAAAGAGTAGATATAAGTTGATCTTTGGGACAGTAATCTTATTCTTTTAGGAATTATAAAACCCTGTTATTATTATTCTAGTTTCACAATGCTCTATCCTTAAAAGAACTTGAAAACTGATTTTGGCCAATAATTTTTTTTTTTTTTTAAATAATGTCAAGATTTGTCTGCAAGCAATTTAGATGTTTAGGGTTTGGAGTCTCTGCTTCAGGGACTCAGATGTTTCTATGATGGAGGCCAAAGTGAGCTTCTGAAGAAGCAATCATGTCTTTATATGGATTTTTCTCATCAAGAACAATCTGATAAAACCAAGACTTGACTTTTTTTAGCTAGTTAAATGCAAAGAAGGAATGATATGAAAATTTGTAAAAGCCATGTAAGCCATCTGAAATTTGCTTTGCTTTGCTGATTAAAGCTGACTATGAGTTTTATTAGAGCTGCTAGGGCCTTCATTATATCTCATCTTGGGAGAGGCATGACTTCTTAGGACATTTTTATTTCCAAGTTTATTTTTCAAGTGAGAAAATCTTTTTCAATTTCAAAAGAAATTCACTAGTTGCGTTAGCATAACAGATGTCAAATTGAGCCATTTTAAAAGTTTCATTACGTGTATTTTAGTTAGAACATCTAATTCCATCATTCAGTTACCATCTCCCCACTGCCAGTGTTTGGGTTTTTTTCCCCTTGGTGAACTTTTACTAAGTATGTCTTTAAGTATGTGTAAAGTCTTTGGCAGGCCTTGAACGCCCGAAGCCTCTGTGATCTAGGAATCACACAGCTATTGAGCTCCTCAAGTTACCACAGTTCCTTTATCACGGAGATTGTCCTTTTATAATTGACCCAAGAAATTTGATATGAATAAGATTTCTTTCCATAGTGGCATCGTCTCATAAAAACCATTTTGGAATCTGCTGATGAATATTTTATGGTTGTTATCACTAGTTCCTGGGAAATTTAATTAAGCTGTTGAAATGTTAACATAGTTACCTCAGAAAAGAAATTATTCTTTGATTGTTTCTTTGTTGCTCAGCTTGTGGGAACCCCATATTACATGTCTCCAGAGCTCTGTCAAGGAGTAAAGTACAATTTCAAGTCTGATATCTGGGCAGTAGGCTGTGTCATTTTTGAACTCCTTACCTTGAAGAGGACGTTTGATGCTACAGTAAGTTGGCATATTATCCCCATATTGCATTTAGCAGGTTGCAAATGGTACAGCCTGACTAAGGAGATCAACTCTATTCCCAGGCTTCTGATTTCTGGCAAAAATAACCTGTATTCAGGTATAAGATTAGTAATCTGTTATTAAAATGCTATAGACCCAGCCAGGCGCAGTGGCTTATGCCTGTAATCCCAGCATTTTGGGAGGCCAAGGTGGGTGGATCACTTGAGGTCACCCTGGCCAACATGGTGAAACCCCATCTCCATTAAAAATACAAAACTTAGCTGGGTGTGGTGGCGTGCCCCTGTAATCCCAGCTACTCGAGAGGCTGAGGCACAAAAATTGCTTGAACCCCAGGAGGTGGAGGTTGCAGTGAGCCAAGATTGCACCACTGTACTCCAGCCTGAGCAACAGAGCAAGACCCTGTCTCAAAAAAAAATTAAATTAAATTAAATTAAAAAGTTCATCTCTTAAAAGCAAAAAATGGAACATGATGGTTCACTTTTTCAGGCAGTAGGAATTGGAACATTATTAACAGCAGCCAGATGATCATGCAACTACTGCATCACTTTCTTGGAAATGTGTAAAAGGATGCAAATCTAGTGAACAGAATGGAAGGGAGCAAAAGACAATTGTTTTATCTGGGTCTCACTCTGTTGCCCAGACCTGGAGTGCAGTGTCGTGATCATAGCTCACTGCAGTCTCAAATTCCTGTGCTCCAGCAGCCATCCTGCCTCAGTTCCTGAGTAGTTCGAACTACAGGCATGCCTCACCACACCTGGCTATTTTTTGTAGAGATGGGTTCTCACTGTGTCACCCAGGCTGGTTTCAAAATCCTGGCCTCAAGTGATCCTCCTGCCTCAGCCTATGCTAGGATTACAGGTGTGAGCCCCCATGCCCAGCATATTTAGGCCTTTTCCTAAATTGTTACTTTTTTATGCCTTTATTCTATCTTTGTAAACACTTCTGACATAGCACCAGTATCACTTTATTGTACTTAACTTTTTTTATATAGCTGTGGTTTTGCCAGGTAATCTAAAACCCTTCCAAATGTTTGCTTTATTTTCTACAATAACTAACACATTGTGGGTGTTAAAAATATTCATTAACTAGAGAAAAAAAAGTTTATCTGTTAAAAAATAAAGATTGTCATTGCTTTATAGACAATGAATCCCTTTAAGTCTTTTTTTCTTTTTTTAAGTAAATTAAAGTACAACCTCATATAAAGCAGTGCTTCTCAAACTTTAATATGCATACAAAGTCATCTTGTTGAAATGCAGATTTTTTGGGGGGGGCAGGGTTGATATTCTGTGTTTCTAACAAGCTCCCAGGTGATGCTGATGCTGCTGGTCCATGGAGCACACTGAGGGGCTAAAGTGGATTCACATCCAGTTGCCTCTACCAACCAGGTGTGAGAATTTAGGCAAATCACTTCATCTCTTTGATCCTCTGTTTCATTATCTGTAACATGATAACAATATATATTCCCCATACAGAAATTCTCTCATAATGTATATGAAAAACGCAAATGTAAGATAATGTAAATTCATTGCCCTTTCATAAGACCTATTCATTTCTCTAAATCCTGAAGGTTGTTCTAGTATATCATCTAATTCCCCTAAATAGTATGGTGGAAGAAAAATGACTTGGAGTCAGAGGCTGGGCACGGTGGCTCATGCCTGTAATCCCATCACTTTGGGAGGCTGAGGCGGGCGGATCACCTGAGGTCAGGAGTTCGAGACCAGCCTGGCCAATGTGGTGAAACCCCATCTCTACTAAACAATACAAAACTTAGCCAGGCATGGTGGCGCATGCCTGTAATCCCAGCTACTCAGGAGGCTGAGACACAAGAATCACTTGAACTCAGGAGACAGAGGTTGTAGTGAGCAGAGATTGTGCCGCTGTACTCCAGCCTGGGTGACAGAGTGAGACTGTG
Organism: Piliocolobus tephrosceles; assembly: GCF_002776525.5. NCBI lineage: Eukaryota > Metazoa > Chordata > Mammalia > Primates > Cercopithecidae > Piliocolobus > Piliocolobus tephrosceles. The sequence continues at coordinate 31,427,623 of NC_045439.1, forward strand.
TCTCAAGAAATATGTGTGTATATGTATGTGTGTGTGTGTATATGACTTGGAGTCAGGCTTTGGTTGGAGTGACAGCTTCATTTTTACTATCTGTGATTTTGGTCAGTTACTTTACATCTCTGAGCCCCATTTTTCTCATATATAAATTGATAATGATAATAATTTCCTTGAATGGTGTTAGTGAGGCTAAAAAATATTATATATGTAATGTGCCTGTCTAGTTTGTAGTAGTCTCTCAATAATGGTATTACCATAATATTGTTAATATTATCATCTTTTTTTTTTTTTTTTTTTGAGACGGAGTCTCGCTCTGTCACCCAGGCTGGAGTGCAGTGGCGTGATCTCGGCTCACTGCAAGCTCCGCCTCCCGGGTTCAAGCGATTCTCCTGCCTCAGCCTCCCAAGTAGCTGGGACTACAGGCGCCCGCCACCACGCCCGGCTAATTTTTTTGTATTTTCAGTAGAGACGGGGTTTCACCGTGTTAGCCAGGATAGTCTCGATCTCCTGACCTCGTGATCTGCCCGCCTTGGCCTCCCAAAGTGCTGGGATTACAGGCGTGAGCCACCGCGCCCAGCAATATTATCATCTTATTATTATTCACTGCCTTGTCTGTTGCAGCAAAGTATTGCCTGTACAGCCACAACTAGGATATATAAATTAGAAGGCAAGTTAGTTGGCAAGGGAACTACATGAAGCCAAGAAGCATAGCTAGTCTTGCTTTCCTTTTTCTTGGGATTCAGTTGAAAGGTCAGATTATAATATACTCTGAGCATTATATTATTGGCCACATAGTTATAGATTGTATAGCCAGTTGACTTCATTCTGTCTGATAGTATCAGTGCATCCCTAACCATTTCTTGTTGATGCATATTAGTACTTATAACAAGAAGTCAGACCTATTGCCAATTCTTTAAATAATGGTCATAGACACCTGAGAGCCCCTACCAGTAGAGTATAGCATCATCTTCATATAACCAGGAACAATGCAGTCATCATTTTCTCATAGAACCCACTCAACCTGTGTGTGAAGATCGTGCAAGGAATTCGGGCCATGGAAGTTGACTCTAGCCAGTACTCTTTGGAATTGATCCAGATGGTTCATTCGTGCCTTGACCAGGTAGGTGTGACTTAAATATTCACTTCAGTTTCGTATTTCCCCTTCCAGCCTCAGTGTTTGGTGTATGGCATAGCTATAAACCATACAAAACCACATCCAGTTCCCCAGGGTAGAGTGTATTTGTGGCTATACACAGAATAGGTATTGGTAATTCATTATAGTTGTGTGCTTCAGTGAACAAATTCTTACTTTATTCTGTTTTATAAGTATTAGTTTGTGAAATGAATTTCCCATCTAAATTGTGCTCCATTTTTATGACCAAGAATAATTTCTGAATATGTATTTCGTAAAACTGCAATGAAAGATAATTTACCACTTTTAATACAGAATGTCTGTATTTCTCATATCTCATAGTTCCCTTGCTGTGTAGTTCTAGTATTACTCAAAGTATGTTTCATGAAACACTGGAGTCAGAATCACCAGGGAGTGGGAGAGTTTTGTAAGTAAAAAGAAGATTCCTGGGCCCCACCCCAGACGAACTCAGTCAGAATCTCTGTGGATAAAGCCCAGAAATCTTTATTTGTAACAAACCCCTCAGGTGATTCTTCTATTCTGTATATATTGAGGTTTGAGAGCCACTGCCCTAATTGAACAAGTGAGGAAGTGCATTATAAACATTCTCCTTCATGTACAAGTGTTGATGATAATGAGGTGAGAAACATAAAACATGGAGTATCACATAAGAAATGATTTTTAAAACAAAAGGATAATGCAGTGGTCTTTGACTAATTATCATCTTTAGATCCCATGTTGCCCATTTCCTTTAAGTGAAAACTAACCCTGTTTTTACTTTTTAGGATCCTGAGCAGAGACCTACTGCAGATGAACTTCTAGATCGCCCCCTTCTCAGGAAACGCAGGAGGTAAAGTATGAAGAAGTCACTCCATTGTCTTTTCTGAGATAGATGACTTTTAGAGGCTTGATTCAAGTACTACAAGAAAGAGTAGTGTTTCCGGACTTGGTTGCAATAGTGCTATTTTCTACCAACATCCCTGCTTTTATTGCTTAGGGATAGCTTCTGACTTTTGCCTCCTTCGCCTGTGCTATTTTGTTCTAAATGTGTACTGATGAGACCCAAGAGCCCTTCACACCCCCATCCATTGATTTTAAATCTAGTGTTGAGGCATTAGAGTGCAGTAAGGAAGAGGGGTGTCTGGACTCAGACATCCTTATGTTTGTGTCTGAATTTTGTCATTATCTTTGTCAAGTTATTTAACATCCTTATTTCTTAGCTTTCTCCTCTATAAAGTAAGATGGGGTCAGGATTAAAGAAGATAATGCATAAAAAGTGGTCAGCCCAGGGCCTGGCATAGGGCGCTTATCAATTGTAGTGTGAATTGGACTGGGCCTCTGGTTTTTTTGTTTTTTGTTTGTTTTCTGAGACAGAGTCTCACTGTGTCACCCAGGCTGGAGTGCAGTGGCACAGTCCTAGCTCACTGCAGCCTTGAACTGCAAGTGATTCTCACACCTCAGCCTCCCAAGTAGCTAGGACTACAAGTGTGCACCATCATGCCTGGCCAATTTTTCTATTTTTATAGAGACAGGGTCTCGTTGTGTTGCCCAGGCTGGTCTCAAAGCTGTTGCCTGGCCTCAAGCAATCCTCCTGCTTCAGCCTCCCAAAGTGTTGGGATTACAGGCATAAGCCACTATACCTGGCCTGGGCCTTTGTTTTTCACTGCATTTGTTTAGGTGGTAGGTTGGAGTTGGAGGAATCCTCTTCAGGTACATTTTGCCCATATTTGAAGTCGAGTTTTATTGACTCCTCAGAGGTTATTTCCTGACATTTATTCTGTCAGATATCTTTAGAGATAGGAAGAACATCCTTTATCCCTCAGTTCCTCTAGGAGGTTTCACACCTGAATTTAAAACGTTTATCTTCCTTAAATGTTTGAGTCTATATTTCATCCTATTACACTATTTTTGCCTTGCTACCCTTCTTCCTCTACTACCAGTTCTTTGTTTTTATACCTTCCAAATATTCACGTACAATGCTTGTTTCAAGTCTTGCCCTTGGATACATTCTGTACATCCCTAATTACTTATTTGCTGTTTCATCCGTACTTTTATTCTACTATGCCATTTAATTAATCTTTTCTGGTTCTTCTCCAGCCAGTGTTTTAGTGCCTGAAATTATGTACAGTACTCCAGATATGGCACCATGAACTTCCATTTATGTTTTGTGCATGTGCAGGCAGTATCACCCTTTTGGTCTGGTTAAGCATATTTAAAATTTTTATCTGGCTTATTTCACAGCAGTATAATGATTTATTTTATTTATTATTATTTTTTTAATTTACCTTTTGAGAGTCTCACTCTGTTGCCCAGGCTGGAGTGCAGTGGTACAGTCTCAGCTCACTGCAACCTCTGTCTCCAAGGTTCAAGCAATTCTCCTGCCTCAGCCTCTCGAGGAGCTGGGACTACAGGCAGGCGCCACCATGCCTGGCTAATTTTTGTATTTTTAGTAGAGACGAGGTTTTACTCTGTTGACCAGGCTGGTCTCGAACTCCTGACCTCAGGTGATCTGCCTGCATCGGCCTCCCCAAGTGCTGGGATTATAGGCATGAGCCACCAAGCCCGGCATAATCACTATTTTAAGTCACTATTTTAATCTCTTACTTCTTGAGTGTAGGCATGAAATTTTTACTGAGATAATTACAGATTTGTCTGCAATACTTTGGAACTTTGTACTTTGATGGAAAATATAAGACAGAGTTTTCCAGACAGAGAATATAGCATAAGTAGAAACATAAACACAGGAAGTTGTGGGAAATATTCAGGAAACACAAAATTCTATTTGGCTAGATTAGTGGTTCTAGACCTGGGACTTTTGATGCAAAATATCAGGAGCTTTCAAAAAGTACTGATGCCTGAGCGCTACTCCAGGAACTCAGCTATAATTGATTTAGTTAGGATGACAGCCCTGGGCTAGAACATGGGGTGCAAACAAAAGGAAGGAAGTCTGGAAAAACAGGTAGGAAATCTTGCATGCCAGGCCAAGAAGATTGTGGTTAATTCAAGAGATAGTGCAAAAGATAGAGTGGGTATCACATCCACTGTCGAGAGATAGTGGATGTTTGCGAGAGGGCAGTTCATGTGATGAGAGGCATACCTAAGGAAGAGTTATTTAGCAATATTAGCATCTGCGTTAAATTAGTATAGTAAAATGATTAAGACTGTAGTAAGTGAGGCTGATTAGGAGGTATTATCAACAGTACAGGTGGGAAGTAGAGCTGCCCAGAACTAAGGTGGTGAGACTGGAAAGGAAGAGGTGAGTACAAAAAATATATATAGGTAGAATCTGTAGAACCTGAATATTAAAGGGAAAGAGATGAATCAGAGATGACTGAGATTTTAAGCCCAGTTGACTGGGAGAACTGGGGAAGGCTCTTGCGGCTAGTTACAGAAATAAAGGAGTTGGAAAGAAAAACTCATTTGGGAAAAAGCTAACAAGCTCATATTTGGAGATACTGAGTTTGGGAGTCAGTGGGCAGACTAGATGAAGGTGTCCATCAGATACTAAATATGTACATCAGAGGTTCTCAAGGCTCTCTGTTCCACCCTGGACCACTTCTCAGAGGTAGAAAGCAAATGGCCCCAAACTGCTGGCCTTTGGGTATTTAATAAATTATCTAATGAAAGGACTATATAATTGTTTTGAGTTGTATCAAGGTACTTTGCTAAAAGTATTGTGATGTTGTAGGATGCGTACAGTTTATAAGAGGATTAAATCTGTGACTTATATTAAACAGACACCTCTGCAGTATAAAATCCTATTATGTCACTCATGTATCTTTGCTTTTCTTTTGGTAGAGAGATGGAGGAAAAAGTCACTCTGCTTAATGCACCTACAAAGAGACCAAGGTAATGTTCAAGAGACGCTTAAAAACTAATATATCCTAAATTACAACTGGGGGAGTCTTTCTTGAGCATAGGCATTATTTGATCCCAGGATCCTTTGGCATCCTTTCAGGAGCCAGCATCTGCTTAAATTTCAGACAGTCATTTCTAAGAAGAAAGCTATAATTTCACCCTTACACTAAAGTGGCCATCATTACCATGATGAATGTGGAAAAGTGTAGGTGTTATGGGTCAGACTGAAATCTGATCTGGCCAAGCTGTGATGAAGCCCTGAGGCAGGAGTTTCAAAGTCTGCTGTGATAGAGCACATTGAAATAAGTTGTCGAGAAAGAACATACTTTCTCATACCATAATTGGCAGTTCTTCTCAGGGAACAGACTGGAAGCATTTTTCTTTGATATTGTTTTTAATGTTAAATGTGCCTTTGTTCTGGGGGTTGTTGGCAGGTCAAACACTGTGACTGAAGCACCCATTGCTGTAGTAACATCACGAACCAGTGAAGTCTATGTTTGGGGTGGTGGAAAATCCACCCCCCAAAAACTGGATGTTATCAAGAGCGGCTGTAGTGCCCGGCAGGTGTGTGCAGGGAATACCCACTTTGCTGTGGTCACAGTGGAGAAGGAACTGTACACTTGGGTGGTAAGTGAACGCTAAGCATTTTGGAACAGTGCTGTAAGCCTAATAGTTTACTGGGCCCACGATGTTTAAGCATTTTATTAGTTGAACCTATACTAAGGGAGTGGCAACATGGGGTGATGGAATGGAAGCTATTATGAGAGCAGGAATTTTGTCTGTTTAGTTCACTGATGTACGCCCCGGGGTGGTACATATTAGGTCACCTATAAATGGTTTTTGAATGAATGAATTAGAGAGGGAGAGAAAATGGAAAGACTCAGGAGACTGGGCTTTCCCATTTACAGCTGGATGATTTTAGACAAGTCACTCAATTACTCTGTTATATTACCATGAGGTTCAGAGCAACTATTATCTGTGAAATAGCTTTGTAAACAAAGGAAGCACTATACCATGTCAGGAAACCCCTGAAGCCCACAGCAGTGATTGAAGATGGCTAGGTATATTTTGTGTAGAATTTCTTTGTTGCCCTCTAGATTCTCCCCTCACCTTCTTTAACAAATTGTGTTTGCTGTCTGTTTCCTTATCTCCCACTCTCTCCTCATTCACCTACAGTGCAGCTTCCATCTCTGCCACTCAACTGAAACTAGTCTTGAAAAATGACCCATAAATTGCTAAAATAAAACAGATGGTTTTTAGTCCTTACTTAGCTTGACTCTCGGCAGCATTTGACATAGTTGACCACTCCCTTCTTGAAGCTTTGTCTTCACTTGCCTTCTGTGATAGCATGTTCTCTTGGCTTTCCGCCTGTCTCTTGCTATGCCTTCTCAGGCTCATTTCAGGCTGCTGGAGAGAAATTAGTATCTTAAACATTTATTGGCCAGGAGCAGTGGCTCACACCTGAAGTCCCAGCACTTCGGGAGGCCAAGGCAAGTGTATTGTTTGAAGCCAGGAGTTTGAGACCAGCCTGGCAAACATGACAAAACCCCGTCTCTACTAAAAATACAAAAGTTAGCTGAGAATACAAAAGTGGCGTATGCCTGTGATTCCAGCTACTCAGGAGGCTGAGGCACGAGAATCACTTGAGCCTGGGAGGTGGAGATGGCAGTGAACCACTGGAGAGCGCACCACTGCACTCCAGCCTGGGTGACAGAGCAAGAGCTTGTTTGGAAAAAAAAAAATATATATATATATATATATATATATATATATATATATATATATATATGTGTGTGTGTGTGTGTGTGTGTATGTATTATGAGGACTTGTAGTTTACTCAATTTAATAGAATTGTTTTTCTCTATAAAACTGTAGAAAAGGCCAGATGTGGTGGCTCACGCCTGTAATCCCAACACTTTGGGAGGCTGAGGCGGGTGGATCACCTGAGGTCAGGAGTTCGAGACCAGCCTGGCCAACACAGCAAAATCCCATCTCTACTAAATACACAAAAAATTAGCTGGGCGTGGTGGCAGGTGCCTGTAATCCCTGCTACTTGGGAGGCTGAGGCAGGAGACTCACTTGAACCCCGGAGGCAGAGCTTGCAGTGGGCCGAGATCGAGCCACTGCACTCCAGCCTGGGTGACAAGAGCGAAACTCCGTCTCAAAAAAAAAAAAAAAAAGTTGAAAAGTCATCAAGGACTAGTCTCATTGCTGTATAGCAGCCTCTTTGATGTAGCCAGATTCTTTATAACTCTTCCGTGTTTCAGGGAAACTGTGACCAAAATTTATGAAACTTCTAGTACAGATTTTCAAGAAGCTATATTCCTGTAGAAAACAACCAAATTAGACTATATTATAAAGAATTTTTTTTACCATCACCTGTAATTAAATATATTGTTTACCTTAGACTTGAAGGACAAAGATTAGATTAATGGATATTAATCTGGATACTTTTTAAGTTTTCTTTACCTGTTGGCAGGGTCTTTATACTACTTGCTATTAAAATATTTAATCCCTTTGCCCATTTTTTTCTAATTTCTAAACTTCTAGCTCTTTTTTTCTACTGTTTTTCTTCGTATGAAGTTACATTAAAGATCAGCTTTTGGCATGAAAAATTAAAACTTCATAAGACCTCTCAGCCGGGCATGGTGGTTCATGTCTACCATCCCAGCACTTTGGGAAGCTAAGGCAGGAGGATCACTTGAGCCCAGGAGTTCAAGGCCAGCTTGGGCAACATAGCGAGAACCTATCTCTTTAAAATTTAAGTTTAATAAAATGTAATTTAAAAAAAAATCATAAGACCTCTTTATTTCACAGAACATGCAAGGAGGCACTAAACTCCATGGTCAGCTGGGCCATGGAGACAAAGCCTCCTATCGACAGCCAAAGCATGTGGAAAAGTTGCAAGGCAAAGCTATCCATCAGGTGTCATGTGGTGATGATTTCACTGTCTGTGTGACTGGTAAGCCATCAGCAGAAAGTGTCTTAAGTGCATTTAATGTGGGGGTATTTTGCTTAATGCTGTGCAATCTTAGTTGGGATTTTAAAACAAAAGACAGTCTAGAAAGAACCAGAGGACCTTGAGCAAATATATTCATTAATAATAACATGCCAAATTTTCTATAGTATTAGGTGGTAGTGGGCAAGGAGAAGACAGAGAAGAGGTGGGATCAGGAGGAAATGTGTGTCCCAGTTGGCAGGAAAAATAATCTTACCACCTCATCAGGCTATGGGTAACACAAAATTAGGATCAAGACCTAAGTTTAGTTTTAGTCTTGTCATTACTTACTTTATGATTCCTTGGAACTGTTTTTTTTTTTATCTATATAACAAAGATGGCCCTATTAAAATTTTAGGTCCTTTTAACGTGATAATGCTACCACTTTTTAAATTGTTTTATATAGTAGTGGTAGTAGTACACATGACTCTCTGACATAGAACTCTAGACTTGCACAGTCTGTCCTTTTAATTTCTTGGATATAATCATTTCATGTGAGATCATTTGCTGGGGTAGTCCTCATTCCAGCCCTGCCCAATTTTCTGATTAGATAAAATAAGTCAGTCCTTTGATGGATTCTGTTTTCCTTTCTTTTGCAGATGAGGGTCAGCTCTATGCCTTCGGATCAGATTATTATGGCTGCATGGGGGTGGACAAAGTTGCTGGCCCTGAAGTGCTAGAACCCATGCAGCTGAACTTCTTCCTCAGCAATCCAGTGGAGCAGGTCTCCTGTGGAGATAATCATGTGGTGGTTCTGACACGAAACAAGGAAGTCTATTCTTGGGGCTGTGGCGAATATGGTAGGGGTAGCCTTGTCTCTGTCCACTTCTTCGCAGGTACACAACCTGACTTCAAAGTTATGTGCATCTAAACACATCATGCAGCCCCTAAATGAGAAGTGTTGATTCTGTAAATCTTTTAATGTTTTGTTTTTTTTCCTCGAGACAGAGTTTCTCTCTGTCACCCAGGCTGGAGTGCAATGGCACGATCTGGGCTCACTGCAACCACCACCTCCCGAGTTCAAGCGATTCTCCTGCCTCAGCCTCCTGAGTAACTGGGATTACAGGCGCACGCTATCACACCTAGCTAATTTTTTGTACTTTTAGTAGAGACGGGGTTTCACCATGTTGGCCAGGCTGGTCTCGAACTCCTGACCTCGTGATCTGCCCGCCTCGGCCTCCCAAAGTGCTGGGATTACAGGCGTGAGCCACCATGCCTGGCAAAAGAGAATCTTACAGAACCTCTTCACTGGGAAGGAAGCCCTCATTATAATGATTTTCATTCTTATGTGTGTTTCAGGACGACTGGGTTTGGATTCAGAAGAGGATTATTATACACCACAAAAGGTAAAATCAGAAGCAGCTTCTTTCTAAAACCTATCTAAGTCGCACAGACTCCAATAATATGTACCTCTTTCCTTGGCTCTGTTGTATCAAGGTGTTTATTTCTGAAATGTTTCCTGTGTGGGAGACCGACAATCTAGGATTCCTGATTTAGCACCCTGTGGTCTTGTCATCTGACCAAATCATAGAAAATTGAGAAAGTGGATACAACGACTGTGGACATTGTGAAGTCACATCTTACTCAGGGATGAAAGCTAAAATCAGCGTGTACAGCAGAAAAGTCACATATAGCTACAAATACACTGGAAAATTCAAGAAGATACAGTAAAGCAATATACTGTCTCTTAACCCAACACAGTCATTTTCCTTTCCTATTTCTACAGTTGACCACCAGATGAAATATTAATAGTTGTTTTTGTTTAGCGGTCATGTTGCATGAAACTTACTATCTAATTACTCTCAGCCTTGCCAGAGCTGGCCCTGTGAGGCTCACAGAGGCTGATACCAGCTGGGGGAAAAGCACAGTCACATCTCTCCCACCTACCCTAGGGCACAGGCTTACCCATTGGAGGGCTGGCTAAATCAGCTCTACCATTTATTGTTTACCAGTGTTTTTGTTTTTTTTTTTTTCTTTTCCTTGGGAACTTTTAGACAAACCAGTTTTTATTTACATTTTAAAAATTAAATTATTGCCGGGTGCGGTGGCTCAAGCCTGTAATCCCAGCACTTTGGGAGGCCAAGACGGGCGTATCACGAGGTCACAAGATCAAGACCATCCTGGCTAACACGGTGAAACCCCGTCTCTACTAAAAAATACAAAAAACTAGCCGGGCGAGGTGGCTGGCGCCTGTAGTCCCAGCTACTCAGGAGGCTGAGTCAGGAGAATGGCGTGAACCCAGGAGGCGGAGCTTGCAGTGAGCTGAGATCCGGCCACTGCACTCCAGCCTGGGCGACAGAGTGAGACTCCGTCTCAAAAAAAAAAAAAATTAAATTATTCTGCGTTTCTAAGGACCATCCTCAATGGGATTCCCAGCTGTTCCTTTTCTCCTGGAAAGGCTGTGGCAGAAACTGAGGGTTGAGGTTTCAGATTTTACACACATCCATTGTGGCCCCACACACGCATCACCCCACCATTCTCCAGTCCTGTCTAGTTAGCTGTAAAAATATATGAGCATTTGGAAATCCTAGATATTACCTCAGTACTCTGTCACCTCTCCTATAAAATGACCAGATTGGGACCCCCAGGGCTGTTGAATTTCTGTAACTGTCAAGCAGCCTTCCATCTCAAGACAAAATCAGCAACGAATTGAAGCTTCTCTCTCAACTTTTTGACAAGTCACCCTAAGTAGGACCTATTACTAAAACAAACTGAGAGGGGGCTGTCTTGTTTGGTTGACCTGGAACTGTCACCTTTTCCTTGATATTGTAAAACTTGAGCTCTTCATTGACCATAGTAGCCTTGGCTGGGCACAATGGCTCATGCCTGTAATCCCAGCACTTTGGGAGGCCGAGGAGGGCAAATCACTTGAGGTCAGTAGTTTGGGACCAGCCTGGCCAACGTGGTGAAACCCTGTCTCTACTAAAAACACAAAAATTAGCCGAGCATGGTGGCACATGCCTGTAGTCCCAGCTACTCAAGAGGCTGAGGCAGGAGAATCGCTTTGAACCTGGGAGGCAGAGGTTGCAGTGTGCCAAGATCATACCATCGTACTCTAGCCTGGGCGACAGAGCAAGACTCCACCTCAAAAAAAAAGAAAAAGAAAAGAGAATAGTAGTCTCAGCTGGGCGTGATGGCTCATGCCTGTAATCCCAGCACTTTGGGAGGCCAAGATGGGTGGATCACCTGAGGTCAGGCGTTCGAGACCAGCCTGGCCAACATGGTGAAACCCCATCTCCAATAAAAATACAAAAATTAGCCGGGCATGGTGGTGTGTACCTGTAATCCCAGCTACTCCGGAGGCTGAGACAGGAGAATCGCTTGAACCTGGGAGGCAGAGATTGCAGTGAGCCAAGATCGCGCCTCTTCACTCCAGTCTGGGCAAAAGAGGGAAACTCTGTCTCAAAAAAAGAGAAGAAAAGAAAAAATAGTCTCTAAGACACTGGGCAAATCTGAAAAGAATAGAGCAATCCTCACATACCTGTAATCATTCTGCTAAATGCAGCATGTCTCTTTTGAAAGAATTTAAGAGCTTTTTTTCTAATACAAATTATATATTTGGGATTTCTTTTTCTGATTTTTTTCTTGCAGGTGGATGTTCCCAAGGCCTTGATTATTGTTGCAGTTCAATGTGGCTATGATGGGACATTTCTGTTGACCCAGTCAGGCAAAGTGCTGGCCTGTGGACTCAATGAGTTCAATAAGCTGGGTCTGAATCAGTGCATGTCAGGAATTATCAACCATGAAGTGAGTGTCCTGATCGGTGTTCTAACCACATCATCAGAATTTCTCTAGGTTGGAATTTCTTTGAGATGCTATTATTGGTTAGTGACCATGGAATTTGACTTAAGAATAAAGTTATGGTCTCATAGGCGTTGTGTGCAGCAAAAGAAGCCAGCCACAAAGAGTACATGCTATATAGCTCTATCTGTATAAAATTTAAGAACAGGCAAAATTAACTTATACTGGCAGAAATCAAATTAACTTATACTGGCTACTTATGGAAGGAGGGGTACTAACAGAAGAAGTGGAAGGGATCCTAGGGTGATGGGAATGGTCTATATCTTGATCTGTAATGGTTTTACAAGTATATGTATATAGAAAAATGTGTCAAGCTGTGTGATATTTTGCAGTATGTTATACTTCAATAAATAAATTGATTACAAAGAATAAAATGATGAAATTCAGCTTTTACCTTATTGAAATAGGAACAAGCAAATTAATGTTATGGAAAAAAAGACATTTCCATGCATCAACTTCCTGGAGTTTTTTTGATTGATTGATTGATTCATTGATTGATTGGAGTTTTTTAGATTTATTTCTCCCAAATCACTGATCCTGTTTAGGCTTATTGATGTAATTACCATTCTGTCTTCAAAAATGTTAGTAAATTCGCCAGTGATATTGCCTTAGTTTCCTTTTTGTGTTAATATGATGAGTTTTGTCATTTTCCAAAGAATAAAATTAAGAGACAGAAGTTTTCTGACTCAATGAAAAAGGTAAGAATTAATATTTAAGCAATCTCTAAAGTAGTGATTTTCAATTAGGAGAGTACAAATTCAGGGCAAGGCTGGAGAGAGTCTTTGTAGTTTGAAAAGAAATATTCAGTTGTTGGGTGCGGTGGCTCACACCTGTAATCCTGGCACTTTGGGAGGCTGAGGCAGGCGGATCATGAGGTCAGGAGATCAAGACCATCCTGGCTAACACGGTGAAACCCTGTCTCTACTAAAAATACAAAAAGAAACAGCCGAGCTTGGCTGTAGTCCCAGCTACTCAGGAGGCTAAGGCAGGAGAATGGCGTGAACCTTGGAGGCAGAGCTTGCAGTGAGCCGAGACCGTGCCACTGCACTCCAGCCTGGGCAATGAAGCAAGACTCCGTCTCAAAACAAAACAAAACAAACAAAAATAAAGAAATAGTCAGAATTACTATTACTTGATTTATGTTTTCATTATAGCAGTGGATTTGTTGTGAAATTTTAAACTTAAATGAGGAGATTCTTTTTTAATACTAATTCAAAGGGAACATGAGTTTTAATTAAGTTGAGAAACACTACCCTATAGATGAAATTAGATCACAGTAAACTGATTCCTTTATGGGCTGGAGACAGTCCTCAGGACTTTAATTCTTTGCCCTGCCCTTGTTAGATATGCAGAGTGTATAACCAAGGTGTCAACGATTCTCTCCTTATATAAATACCTTCTGGGATAGAAAGTTCGTGTTTTATAAACCCTAAGTCAGAATCTAGAACTTTGGTTGTCAGAAAGTTCTGCCTCATGTACTGTATTCTCTGATTACATATTGAGCTTATTTCTTCTTGTTTTCTGTTGGAGATGGAAAACTACCTGGCACCCTCTTCTTAGTAATATAACTCACTTGAATTCAAGGCCTTTTGGTCACCAGGACTTTTTTCCATTCTCAACCTGATTTTCCCTCGATTTTCTTACCTCATATATCTGTTTTGTGTTTTATTTTGGTTCAGGCATACCATGAAGTTCCCTACACAACGTCCTTTACCTTGGCCAAACAGTTGTCCTTTTATAAGATCCGTACCATTGCCCCAGGCAAGACTCACACAGCTGCTATTGATGGTAAGTTGATTTACAACTCTTATCACATGCCTTAGTAGCTCAGCCTCTTTTATTCAATCAAGTATTAGGTTTTCTTCATATGTACATCATCCTGATTTCCCCTGAACATCTAGTATTATCTCATTAATGTATTCAGGTATATATTTTTCTTGATAATTATTATAAATGCATAATAAATACATCCTTTTATGAGACCACTACACCTATGATTCCAGAAATCTGTTGTCTCTGATTAGCACCTTTTATAAGTATTCTAAGGTAATACTCATTTTTCTCACTAAAAGTACAACACTGGAGAGCGAATACAATATCGAGTCACTGAGTGGATCTAATTGGTTATGGTGCCCGATACTGTAGCTGCTCTAGGTCCAGGATCATGTGGCTAGTTTTATATTTGTGTATTCTAACAACCAGAAGCTAGTCCATGGAAGTCTACTTGGCTGCATCTTCTCTGGGTTCCAGGACTTATTTGTGCTTTGTTGTTTCTTTTTGCTTCTCTCTCAGAGCGAGGCCGGCTGCTGACCTTTGGCTGCAACAAGTGTGGGCAGCTGGGCGTTGGGAACTACAAGAAGCGTCTGGGAATCAATCTGTTGGGGGGACCTCTAGGTGGGAAGCAAGTGATCAGGGTCTCCTGCGGTGATGAGTTTACCATTGCTGCCACTGATGGTGAGTCTGTACATATCATTTCAAGCTTTCTGGATACTTGGCTGTGTTTCAGTTCTTGGCTGGGAAAGAAATGGACTGGTTATTTGTATAGCTGAATTATGGATATACTTTTTTATTTGTATTAAATTGGTGGCCGGTTATATATATTAAGCTTTATTAACTTTTTATGTATTCAACATAGTGATTGTTTTTAAAGGCCAGATTTCTAGATAATGATATGTTAATGTTCTACATTCCTCCTTTTTTCATTTCAGCTTTCACTTTTTTGGTAAAATGTTATAAGAATTATTAAGTACTTCTATATAACTTGCCCAGTGTCTTGTTGATTGGTTTCAATAAACATTGATTGGATAGCTGGAGAGAACAGCATATTTTCTCTGTTGGCTGGGGTCAACTGTACTACAGTGATGTCCATAGGTACTGCTAAGGTTTGAAGGGCTGCTTTCCTCTATATTATGTGTCTCTCAGATTTCTGAGTTGGTCTGATTTTTCTTCTCTCTTTTCTCTGAGACGATTTTTTTTTTTTTTGGAGACAGAGTTTCACTCTTGTTGCCCAGGCTGGAGTGCAATGGTGCAATCTCAGCTTATCACACACAGCCTCTGCCTCCCAGGTTCAAGCGATTCTTGTGCCTCAGCCTCCTGAGTAGCTGGGATTATAGGCATGCGCCACCACGCCCGGCTAATTTTTGTATTTTTAGTAGAGATGGGGTTTCTTTATGTTGTTCAGCAGGTCTCGAACTCCCGACCTCAGGTGATCTGCTTGCCTCGGCCTCCCAAAGTGCTGAGATTACAGGCGTGAGCCATTGTGCCTGGCCTTTTTTTTTTTTTTTTTTTTGAGATGGAGTCTTGCTCTGTTGCCCAGGCTGGAGTACAATGGCGCAATCTTGGCTCACTGCAACCTCCACCTCCCAGGTTCAAGCAATTCTCATGCCTCAGCCTCCTGAGTACCTGGGATTACAGGCGTGAACCACCATATCCAGCTAATTTTTGTATTTCGTATTTTTAGTACAGACAGGGTTTTGCCATGTTGGCCAGGCTGGTCTCGAACTCCTGACCTCGTGATCTGCCCACCTCGCCTGCCAGAGTCCTGGGATTACAGGTGTGAGCCTCTGCACCTGGTCTTCTGTGGCTATTTCTTTCCGCAGTATAGTTTGGTTCCTCACTCCTTTTTTTTTTTTTTTTTGAGACAGTCTCATTCTTGTCACCCAGGCTGGAGTGCAGTGGCGCGATCTCAGCTCACTGCAACCACCACCTCCCAGGTTCAAGCGATTCTCCTGCCTTAGCCTCCCAAGTAGCTGGGATTATAGGCACTTGCCACCATGCCTGGCTAATTTTTGTATTTTTAGTAGAGATGGGGTTTTGCCATGTTAGCCAGACTGGTCTCAAACTCCTTACCTCAGATGATCCACTCCTCTTGGCCTCCCAAAGTGCTGGGATTACAGGCGCGAGCCTCTGCACCTGGTCGCTCCTTCTCTTCTGTACTGCCACTGTTGCTATCCTACTT
This sequence comes from Piliocolobus tephrosceles, assembly GCF_002776525.5. Lineage (NCBI taxonomy): Eukaryota > Metazoa > Chordata > Mammalia > Primates > Cercopithecidae > Piliocolobus > Piliocolobus tephrosceles. The sequence continues at coordinate 31,443,367 of NC_045439.1, forward strand.
TCCCTTCCTTCTTTGCTTACTTTTTTCCTCTTTTTTCTTTTTCCTGTTTCATCATCTGAACCTCTAAATTTTTGTAGCCACTTTTTTCACTTGACTGGTAACAACTCACATGAAAATTCTCTTTTTTTGAGACAGAGTCTTGCTCTGTTGCCCAGGCTGGAGTGCAGTGGTGTGATCTCAGCTCAGTGCAGCGTCCACCACCCAGGTTCAAGTGCTTCTTCTGCCTCATCCTCCCAAGTAGCTGGAATTACAGGCATGTGCCACCATGCCCAGCTAATACATTTCATCTTCTTATCTTTTGACTCATCAATTTTTTTGTTGTTGCTTTTGCTCTGAGAGATCCTTGTTTTCTTTTGGTCCATGCCTGTTCTGTACTCATGAGGGGTCTCAGGGATATTGTCAATTAAGTGATCTGTTAACATATTTAAATAAACCAGCATTCAGAACAGCACATTAACTCTCTCTGCTTGTCCCAAAATAAGGGACTTTAAGGAGCAAACTGTTAAGGTCAGACTTGGATAAATGGAAATGTCACACAGGACAGAATCAGGATGTCACTGAAGATAAATTTAGTGCAGCGAATGCTATAGCACTTTCTAACAGGGCTTCAGAGAGCTCATGTTTCTTGAATAGATCTGTGTAGTTCATGACTTTAACTTCAGAATGAGGAATGTAAATTTGGATTCTGTAGCTGGGCATATTACCTCTTGATGTTCCTATACTCCTCTGAACTGTACTTGATGGCCACATTCATGTCCTCTTTTAGGCTCTAGGAATATAGAAATGAGTCTCAGAAAACCCCTGCTTTCAAGGAGCTCACAGTCTAGTAGAGTAGGGGACTAGCACAGGCAGGTGTTAGGTGCTGTAATAGCAGCAGCCTAGTCTTCTAAGTCCTGGAGTGCCCTAAGGCTCACTTGTCTCTCCAAAGTGAGCTTGTTCCCTTAAATTCCCCCTATACACTGACTGCTTTGTATCACCAGCCTTGACCTTGAGACTCATTTATTCAACAGCTCCTCAACTTGCTGTCTAAATATAGGGTGGGCCATATAGCCCACTTATCTTAGACCAATCCTGATTCATGCCTTCATGCCTGTTGTCATGGCTTAATGATTAATAGCAACCCTGTTTCATTAAAAAAAAAAAAAAAAAAAAAAAAGCCTGATTTGGATAAGAAGTTACAGGCATCTCAGACAAACTTAGTATACTCGAAATCAAACTTCTGATTGTCTGCCCAGACCTGTACCTCCTGCAGCCTTCCTGTCTCAGTAAATGGCAGCTTCATCCTACACTCCACATCCCATCCATATTGGTTATCTTCAGAATAAATCCAACCACTTCTCACCATCTCCACTACAACTGGTCTCCCTGCTTTCATCCTTGCTCCCCTGCCATCAGTTCTCCTCAGTAGACGGAGGGATTCTCTTAAATACCTACTGCTCAAAACCTCCAGTGTTTTCCTCTATCAGTCAGTAAGTACCAGAGTCATCACAGTGGCCTGACTGGCCCTATGTGAGCAGGACCCCAGCCACCTCCTGACCCCTTCTGCTATCACCATCCCTTCCTTTGTTCCAACTGTAGGGGTCTCCTTGTTCCTTGTTTGTGCTACTGACATTACATTTGCTGTTGCTGTTCCCTCTGCCTGGAAACTCTTCCTCATTCTAGTAGATCTCTGTTCAAATGTCAGAACTCCTCTGACCTACCCTATCTAAAATAATGATATCCCACTCCACTGTTACTCTTTGTTTCCACTTATTTTTCTCCACCATTTATCTTCATAGCATTTATCACTACCTTAAATATTAGGTGTTTATTTATATATTATCAGTCTCCCCTACTAGAATGTCAGTTCCACAGGGCAAGGATTTGGTTTTTTTCACTGCTCCATCACCCCATGCAGTACCTGTCATGAAGTAGATGTTCAGTCAGTGTTTGAATAACCAATAAAAAGTTGTTGAAGAAAAAGGTGAATGAATGGATGGATGAATGAATGAATGAATGGCAGTACATAGGAAGAGTGGGCATTTTTACCCGAGTGGAATCACGAAGAGTTTAGGCTTTATATAGGAGAATAAACAGCTTTCCTTTGTTTAGTACATAGTGGGAAGTCTTTCTAGCTCTAGGATATAAAGATGGAGAACCCAGAGAGAGTTGGGAAGCCAGTGTTCTGTTAAATGGTCTGTTGTTTAACTTTTTTTCTAGATAATCACATTTTTGCCTGGGGCAATGGTGGTAATGGCCGCCTGGCAATGACCCCCACAGAGAGACCACATGGCTCTGACATCTGTACCTCATGGCCTCGGCCTATTTTTGGATCTCTGCATCATGTCCCAGACCTATCTTGCCGCGGCTGGCATACCATTCTCATTGTTGGTAAGAGTTTCATATGTCTGGGGTTGGGATGGCTTTGACAGAGGATAGACCCACGTCTGAGGTACTGTTGGTCACACTCTTGGAAACAGAAATGTCCTGAAGAAGGCATTCTGTAAGTCTTGTAATGGTCAAGAATGCCATGCCTAGTGGTGGGAACAGAACATTGTCATTTCCTGGAACTTTGCTATCTGCCATCCCTTGATTATTTTTTAATATAACTTTAGGCTCTGCCTCCCTGCTTAGAATTGATTTTTTTTTTTTTTTTTTTTTTTTGTCTTTTTTTTTGAGATGGAGTTTCACTCTTTTCACCCAGGCTGGAGTGCCATGGTGTGATCTTGGCTCACGGCAACCTCCACCTCCTGGGTTCAAGCGAATTCTCTCGCCTCAGCCTCCCAAGTAGTTGGGACTAGAGGCACCCACCACCACACCCGACTAATTTTTGTATTTTTAGTAGAGACGGGGTTCCACCATGTTGGCCAGGCTGGTCTAGAACTCCTGACCTCAGGTGATCCACCTGCCTCGGCCTCCCAACGTGCCGGGATTACAGGCGTGAGCCACCATGCCCGGGCCTAGAATTTGTTACTTCTAATCATCCACCAATTAATTTGTTGTCTGTGCTCATGCTTTCATGAGAAACATTCAGTACATCCTTTAAAAGAAACTTTAAATTATAAGTGCTTTCTGCATAAAGATTACTTTGTTATGAACTATTTTATAAATGCTTGTGTAAGAGTTTATAAGTCTACTTTTAGATCAGTGGTTTGCAACCTTAGCAGCACATACATTAGAATCCTTGAGAAGCGCTTTTTTTTTTTTTTTTTTGAGACGGAGTCTTGCTGTGTCACCCAGGCTAGAGCGCAGTGGTGTGATCTCAGCGCACTGCAACCTCCCAGGTTCAAGCGACTCTCCTGCCTCAGCCTCCTGAGTAGCTGGGACTACAGGAGTGTACCACCACACCTGGCTGATTTTTGGATTTTTTAGTAGAGATGGGGTTTCACCATATTAGCCAGGCTGGTCTCAAATTCCCGACCTCATGATCCGCCCACCTCGGCCTCCCAAAGTGCTGAGATTACAGGCGTGAGCCACTGAACCCGGACAAGAAGCTTTTAAGAATACCATTGTCCAGACCCTATCCCTGACCAATTAAATCAGAATCTCTGGGGTGGAACCTATGGACCTATGCAGTGTTACTTCTTTTTTTTAAATTTTGAGACAGAGTCTCACTCCATTACCCAGAGTAGACTGCAGTGGCACAAACACAGCTCACTGCAGTTTTCCTCTCCCAGGCTCAATTGATCTCTCACCTGAGCCTCCCAAATAACTGGGACTACAGGCCAGTGCCACCACACCTGGCTAAGTTTTGTGTGTTTTTTAGAGATTGAGTTTTGCCATGTTGCCTAGGCTGGTCTCAAACACATGGTTACTTTCTAAAACTTCCCAGGTGATACCAGTGACCAGCCAAGGCAGACAGTTACTAATGTAGATGGTGAATATAATTAGAATAGCAAGTGGTGTTTAGCTTATGATACTAATTTCTAAAACTAAGTTATAAGTCTAAAGTTGTCTGAAGTCAGGGAGAGCAATTATCTCCCTATCCTAGTCTTCTCTCATTTTTCTTGCCTATATCTGTATACAGTGCTTACCTACCAAATATTTTTTCTCAGAGAAAGTATTGAATTCTAAGACCATCCGTTCCAATAGCAGTGGCTTATCCATTGGAACTGGTAAGTACCAATGTTTCAAGTACCAGTGGTTTTCTGAAGTGTGAATCTTTTGGTTAGATTCCATGTATACTCCAAAACCCAAAGGAAAATGGGAAATGTCTTTGGGAAGTGAAGAATACAGTGGTTAAGAGAGAGGATCATATTTTGGTTGGTTTCACAGTAAGTTATGACTTTTACATTGTGATCAGAGAGAGAGTACATCATCTTTGCCTCCAACGCATATGGAAGTTAACTAAGTAGCTTGCCCAGTACTGTAATATGACTTATGTATTATTCCTTTCCTTGCTATTCAAGGGGGTAGTGAGTCCCCTACTTCCACGGTATTCCCAGGGGTATTCTAGTCTAAAGAAATAGTTCACCAAAACAGGCACTCAGAATAAAACTCGGCTAAACTTTCAGTGTGGTTAAGAGAGTCATCCCAAAGATCTCTGATAGATTTCCTTTGACTGCTGTCTTCATGGTTCTTTATTATTGGGGACCATGCCAGGAATTGAATCTATTTTCCTTTTGATTTTCTGCCTGCTAGAGTCCCTGTAGCCTTTGATGTCTCAGAACCAGGATTCTGATTTATTTTATTTATTTATTTATTTTGAGGCACAGTCTTGCTCTGTCGTCCAGGCTGGAGTGCAGTGGCTCACTGCATCCTCTGCCTCCCAGGTTCAAGTGGTTCACCTTCCTCAGCCTCCCAAGTAGCTGGGATTACAGGCATGCACCACCACACTCAGCTATTTTTTATATTTTTAGTAGGGATAGGGTTTCACCGTTTTGGCCAGGCTGGTCTCAAACTCCTGGCCTCAAGTGATCTGCCCACCTCAGCCTCCCAAAGTGCTGGGATTACAGGCATGAGCCACTATGCCCGGCCCAGATTCTGATATTGTTTGGAATCAAAACACATAAATACCCAGAATAAAAGCAGATTAAAGCTGGGCACAGTGGCACAGCCGTTAATCCTAGGTACTCAGGAAGCTGAGTCAGGAGGATTACTTGAGGCCAGGAGTTCAAGGTTGCAGTGCACTATCATTATGCCTATGAATAGCCACTGCAATCCGGACCTGGGCAACAGAGCAAGACCCTATCTCGAATGAATGAATAAATACATAAACAATCGGTCAAACAGATTAAACCTCCAAAAACAAAACAGCTGAAAACACGATCTAGACTTGTTGAACTTCAGTTTACACATATACACCGACTTATTATACCATATTATATATAGTTTACTTAAGTAGCTCATTGCTTGGCATCTCTGTTTATGTATATTAATATCTGTCAAAACTGACTAAAGATCTTTTGCTAAGCACAGCAGTTCGACTACAACTTTGTTTTGCTAGAAGAGTATTTAAAGGAAAAACATAAAATTAAAAGCAAATGTCCATTGGTGGGAAGATGTAAACTCGAGGAAGAGCAGGGATTTTTGTCTTTTTTATTTATCAATTTGATCTACTTGCCTAGAACAGTGCCTGGCAAATGGTAAATGCTCAGTAACTATTTGTTGATTAAATGCATTATAACCATCCATTGGAGTGAAAGTGAACATCTCCAAATAGTTCCATAATGTGAAATGTAAAAAGCAAGTTACAGCAGACTACATGGCCTTTTTATAAAGTTTAGAAACAAGTAAAATAGGCTGGGCGTGGTGGCTCACGCCTGTAATACCAGCACTTTGGGAGGCCAAGGCATGCAGATCACAAGGTCAGGAGATTGAGACTATCTTGGCCAACATGGTGAAACCCTGTCTCTACTAAAATACAAAAAAAAATTAGCCGGGCATGGTGGTGCACACCTGTATTCCCAGCTACTCGGGAGGCTGAGGCAGGGGAATTGCTTGAACCTGGGAGGCGGGGGTTGCAGTGAGCCACGATTGTGCCACTGTATGCCAGCCTGGCGAAAGAGCGAGACTCCATTTTAAAAAAATAAATAAATAAAAGTAAAATAAATAGTAATGTGTTATTTAAGGATGCATAAAGGCGATAAAGTTTTTAAGAAGAAATGATAAACATAAAATTAAACAGAATGGTTTCATCTGGGTAGGAGGCCAGAGAAGGAAGGAATTCACAAGGCAAATACAGTGATATAGGTAATGCTCTAGTTCATCAGTGTCCAGTAGATCTTTTTGCAATGGTGGAAATGTTCCATATCTGTGCTGTTCAGTATAGTAGCTACCAGCCTTCTGTGGCTATTGATCTCTCAAGAGAGTAGCTCGTGTGACTGAGGAACTGAATTTTTAATTCTCTTTAAGTTTAAGCAGGCATATATGGCTAGTAACTCATATTGGATAGTGCAGTTCTAGTTCTAGTAGCAGATACACCTATGTTTATTGTTAGGCATGAAAATTTACATGTATGTTAAAATAGTCTTAGGTATATCTAAAATGCAGCATAATCTTAAAAAGCCATTTAAAACAAAAAAGTAAGCTTCAGAACTCACTTTGGTAACTATAGTTCTGCTGCTTCTGTAGGATCTCAGCATGACCCAGTTAGTCCCCAGGCCAGCATAGCAGGTGATAATTAACCCTTCTTTACATTTAGCCTCAGAAAATACCAGGCATCAGAATAAGGATCTCTGAGGAGTAAGAGAAAAAAAGAAAATACCAGGCAATTTTTTTAACTTTGACAAATTAATCTTCTTATATTTTTCTTTGGCTCATATTAAAATTCAGTTTCATTTCCTGACCACACATCAGCTAGTCTTCATTAAGGTTGCTTGGAATATGCTGTATGATATGAAAGAACCAGCCATTATATTATAAAAATTCATACAGATAGTCATCAGAGAATGTAATGTTCACATTAAATTTTGAAGAATTGGCCAGCCGCAGTGGCTAATGCCTGTAATCCCAGCACTTTGGGAGGCCAAGGCAGGCGGATCACCTGAGGTCAGGAGTTTGAGACCACCCTGGCCAACATAGTGAAATCCCACCTCTACTAAAAATACAAAAATTAGCTGGGCACGGTGGTACATGCCTGTAATCCCAGCTACTCAGGAGGCTGAGACAGGAGAATTGCTTGAACCTGGCAGGCAGAGGTTGCAGTGAGCCGAGATCGGGCCACTGCACTCCAGCCTGAGCAACAGAAGCTAGACTCGGTCTCAAAAAAAAAAAAAAAAAAGTTGAAGAATTCAACATTCAGATTTTCCCTGGACAGGGAGTTAATGGTAAGTTTATTTGGCAACTTTAAGAGGAGTTTGACTCAAATGTTAAAGACCTTTTTATATAAGATAAATGTCTATGGAGGATGCTGGAATCTGAATGTATCTTTTAAAGAAGCAGAGTAAGCATGGGTGCTAGATTTGGTGGGCTGTGGCTGGGGGAATTGTTTGGTAATGCTTTTAGAATATTGATAACCTGCTATGGATATAAGATAAAGTTGGTAAATGGAATTATCATTATGAGCATCCTGCTACACAAATACAACTATACAAAATTACAAAACATAGTTTGTATGAAAACCAAAAATTTCATCCCTGATACTTGACTTGCACTGTTGCCATTGCACTTCATGCAGCTTTAGGCACCTTTCCAGGTTAAGTGGGGTTGTCAGGTGGTAAATCTGTCTTGCTGCATGGCAAAGCTGTCTATTTCTGTGCTGTGTATCTGTCAGTGTTTCAGAGCTCTAGCCCGGGAGGAGGCGGCGGGGGCGGCAGTGGTGAAGAAGAGGACAGTCAGCAGGAATCTGAAACTCTTGACCCAAGTGGAGGCTTCCGAGGAACAATGGAAGCAGACCGAGGAATGGAAGGTTTAATCAGTCCCACAGAGGCCATGGGGAACAGTAATGGGGCCAGCAGCTCCTGTCCTGGCTGGCTTCGAAAGGTAATTCCTTTGGAAGAAGTAACTTGGATAAAATATCTGACCCTTTGCAGGAACTAGAAAGAGCTGTCAGGGTCTCTCAGTTTTCCAAGTACCTAGTAAACTGTTGTGCATCCTGAATCCAGCCTTCTGATTTCTACCTGGAAAGAAACTGCCTAATCACTAATCCTTTTTTCTTTCCAAAAAGAGATAAAAAGTGTTCTTATACCCTTGTTACTTAAGTGAATGTATTATAAGTTACTATAACCTACCTTGATGGCAGTTTTTGTAGTACATGTATATAAAGATTAAGCTTACAGATTTTATGCTGTCATTTATAGAAATGGAATATTGGAGCAATTGGAATGCCTTACAATAGGAAAATGGTTGATGAAAGTTGAGATACAGAAAGTAAAAATGTTGGATTGGGCACAGTGGCTCATGCCTATAATTCCACCACTTTGGGAGGCTGAGGCAGGAGGATCACTTGAACCTAGGAGCTCAAGACCAGCTTGGGCAACACAGCAAGACCTTGTCTGTACAAAAAATTTAAAAAATTAGCCGGGTGTGGTAGTGTGCACCTATAGTCCCAGCTACCCAGGAGGCTGTGGCAGGATGACCACTTGAACCTGGGAAGTCAAGGCTGAAGTGAGCCGAGCTGTGCCATGATTGCACCACTGCAATCCAGCCTGCGCGACAAAGCGAAACCCTGTTCAAAAAAAAAAAGAAAGAAAGTAAAAATGTTGAAGTATATTTCTTTTCATGGAAAGTTAGTCACAACATATGGCTATGCAGAGAGGATGAAATATCTGTATGATCTCATTCTTTTAGGAAATATGTAATACAAATGTCGACAAGACTATGTATTGACAGTTTTTAAAGTGGTTGTCTGTGAGTGATAGAATTGCTGGTGAATTTTATTAGTTTCCTTTGCCCATTTGTATTTTCTCATTGTCTACAGTGAATATTTATGGTTTGTGAAATTTTAAACTTTTTACCAAAAAAAAAAGACCAGGCATGATGGCTCCCACCTGTAATTCCAGCACTTTGGGAGGCCAAGGCAGGAGGATTGCTTGAGCCCAGGAGTTTGAGACCAGCCTAGACATCATAGGGAGATCCCATCTCTATGAAACTTAAAAAAGAAATAAGGCCGGGGCCAGGCATGGTGGCTCACGCCTGTAGTCCCAGCTTTTTGGGAGGCCAAGGCAGGAGGATCACCTGAGGTCAGGATTTTGAGGACAGCCTGGCCAATCATGGTGAAACCCCATCTCTACTAAAAACACAGAAATTAGCTGGGCAAGGTGGCTCATGCCTGTAATCCCAGCACTTTGGGAGGCCGAGGCAGGCAGATCACAAGGACAAGAGATCAAGACCATCCTGGCCAACATGGTGAAACCCCATCTCTACTAAAAATACAAAACTTAGCCACACGTGGTGACGCAGACCCAGGAGGCTGTGGCAGGATGACCACTTGAACCTGGGAAGTCAAGGCTGAAGTGAGCCGAAGTGAGCAGTCCCAGCTGCTCAGGAGGCTGAGGCAGGAGAATCGCTTGAACCCGGGAGGTGGAGGTTGCAGTGAGCCGAGATCACGCCAGTGCACTCTGGCCTGGTGACAGAGCAAGACTCCGTCTCAAAAAAAAAAAAAAAAAAAGCAGCTGGGTGTGGTGGCACGCACCTGTAATCTCAGCTACCTGGGAGGCTGAGCTAGGAGAATCATTTGAGCCCAGGAGGCAAAGGTTGCAGTGAGCTGAGATTGCACCACTGCAGTCCAGCCTGGGGGACAGAGTGAGACTCCATCTTAAAAAATAAATAGATATATAAATAAGACTGGGTGAGGTGGCTCACACCTGAAATCCCAGCACTTTGGGAGGCCAAGGTGGGCAGATCACTTGAGGTCAGGAGTTCGAGACCAGCCTGGCCAACATGGTGAAACTGTCTCTACTAAAAATACAAAAAATTAGCCAGGTGTGGTGGTACACGCTTGTAATCCCAGCTACTTGGGAGACTGAGGTAGGAAGACCACTTGAATCCGGGAGGTGAAGTTTGCAGTGAGCCAAGATTGTGCCACTGCACTCCAGCCTGGTGACAGAGTGAGATTCTGTCTCAAAAAAATAATAATAATTAGCCGGGCATGGTGGCACATGCCTGTGGTCTTAGCTACTCAGGAGGCTGATGTGGAAGGATCATTTGAGTCCCAAAGGTCAAGACTACAGTGAGTCATGGTTGTGCCACTGCTCTCCAGCCTGGGCAACAGAGCAAGACCCTGTTTCAAAAAAGAATCTGTAGATTTAAAGCTCCCTGTCTAATAAGACTAAACTTGCTAGTGATTTGAGGAGGGTGAACAGAGGAAACAGCATGCTGTTCTGTCTGCACCTTTAGCCTCAGCTTTCAGCAGTGTGGCAGCCAGCCTCACTGCCACTTCCTTGGAACTTCCCAGCTCACTGAATAGCCTGTGTAGAATAAGTGTGTTGGAGTGACACACCAGACACTCCAGCCTGTGTTCTTTGAGTTTGCCTTTGCATCACTGTTCCTCCCCTGATGAAGGGTTGGCAGTTTGCTCACAGGTAGGCTGTGATATGTTGCTAACCACAACTGTCTTGCCCACTAGAGGGTGCTGATGTCATGACAGAGGGAAAACTATAACAAAAAGGAGAAGGGAATTTGGGAGGAAGCAAATACTGCAAACAGACTAATGAGATTCTTTCTCATTTACATAGGAGCTGGAAAATGCAGAATTTATCCCCATGCCTGACAGCCCATCTCCTCTCAGTGCAGCATTTTCAGAATCTGAGAAAGATACCCTGCCCTATGAAGAGCTGCAAGGATTCAAAGTGGCCTCTGAAGCTCCTTTGGAACACAAGCCCCAAGTAGGAGCCTGGGTAACTGAACTTTTTGCCTTTGAATCACAACTAGGTAAACAGTCACTACAAGCTCTGCCCAGTTCTTCTGGCCTCACTCTAGCTTTTGGGTTTCAGTTGCCCTGCATCAACTTATTATACTGTCTCTTCAGCAGTACTTAAAGCCTCAACCCAAGACTAAACTCAGTTGCCTCAGAAAGGTATTTACCCTTCCACATTCTGAAAGGCTAACACCTTTCTAAAAGGATTGTCTTTTCCCTCTGCCTCAGAAATACCAAAATTCAAATTCAGTTTTTCATGACACTGGCAGGGTAATTTAGAGGCTCTAAATACAAAAAAGAAGTAATAATGGTAGTCTAGTGAGGAAGCAACACATGTACACCTAACCTTGGTAAAAATGACATTGTGGTAAATACCTCAACAAAACTATAAGCCAAGGTCATGAAACTTTTTCTATAAAAGGCTGCATAATTATTTTAGACTTTTCCTATTAAAGGCCACATAGTAATTATTTGAGACCATTTTAGACCGAAATATGTACAGCCTCTTTTGCAACTACTTGACTCTGACATTATAGCACAAAAAGCAGCCTCAAGTAATACATAATGAATGGGCATCCTTGTGTTCCAATAAAATTGTGTTTACAAAAACAGGCAGTAGGCCAGAATTGGCCCATGGGCTATTTGCTGAACCCTCCTATAAACAAAATACAGTAGAAAAGAGAAAAATCCAGACTAGGATCATCAGAAAGCTTCCCAGAAGAGGTAATCATACCTTTGAAACTTCAAGGTGAATGTTTTAATTTCTCTGTCAGTTCACCTTCTTAAATTGTGTTGGTGGTCCTGTTTACTGACCACCTCTCAAATTTTTTCTAAAGTGTGATTCACGGCATTTCATGAATATTGACACTTTGGGTCTCACAGTGATCTGAAAGACTTGTTCCAAACCAAATCATGCTTTGCCTTACTTCAGCATTTTAAACAAGAAGATACCAGTGCACTTCAAAATTTTTCACAAAGTCTTCCAAAATAGATGATTGGTCTCCCACCTTGGCCTAATGGGGACTGAGGCAGAGAGTTTGCTTTCCCTGTTATGTCAGTGCCCATTGCTATTATAATGCTAGCATTTCTGTTTCTCTTACATATATTCATGTGTATATATGATTTATCTTGTTAATTTAAAAGTAAAATCTGATTGCACTTAAGAGGAAGTTTGGATTGAGGAGCTATGACACCTGGGCAGAACCTCCTGCAATCTCTTCTTGTCTCTCTAGTCACCTCAGCTGAATCCTGCAGTAACCTGTGCTGGGAAGGGAACACCACTGACTCCTCCTGCCTGTGCGTGCAGCTCTCTGCAGGTGGAGGTTGAGAGATTGCAGGGTCTGGTATTAAAGTGTCTGGCTGAACAACAGAAGCTACAACAAGAAAACCTCCAAATTTTTACCCAACTGCAGAAGTTAAACAAGAAATTAGAAGGAGGGCAGCAGGTGAGAGCATTAAAAGAATAATCCAATTTCTAAGCCTGTTTTGAAGAATCACAGAAACAAAACACGAAGTACTGAAATAGACTTGTCCCTTTGAAGGTCCTTCCCTTTTTTTTTTTTTTTTTGAGATGGAGTCTTGCTCTGTTGCCAGGCCGGAGTGCAGTGGCGCAATCTCAGCTTACTGCAGCTTCCACCTCCCGGATTCAAGCAATTCTTCTGCCTCACCCTCCCGAGCAGCTGGGACTACAGGTGCACGCCACCACGCCTGGCTAGTTTTTATATTTTTAGTAGAGACGGGGTTTCACCATGTTAGCCAGGATGATCTCGCTTTCTAGACCTCATGATCCACCTGCCTCAGCCTCCCAAAGTGATGGGATTACAGGCATGAGCCACCATGCCCGGCCGATCCTTACTTTTTAATGATATCACTTTTATAATTATAATCCAGAAGCCTTGGGCCTTGTTCAGGCACCTAGATTGAATCATTTTCATCACCTGCATTGCTTTTTCTTTGTGTTTTTTCTTTTATAAAACTTAATTACATACCTCTGAAAGTACAGACATTCTTCTGAACAACCACAATACTATAACCACACCTAAAAAAATTAATACTAGTACTCTCAATTCTCATCTAGTATCCAGCTGATACCCCAGTTTTCCCAGTTTTCCCCACAAAAATGTCCTTTATAACCATTTTTTATCAGACTAGAATCCAGTCAAGAACCCCACATTATATTTGGTTATGTCTCTTATTTCTTTTCATCTAAAACAGTTCCCTCCACCACCATCACCTTTTAAAAATTATTTATTTATTTTTATTTTTATTATTATTATTTTTTGAGACAGTCTCACTGTGTCACCCAGGCTGGAGTGCAGTGGTGTGATCTCAGCTTACTGCAACCTCCACCTCCCGGTTCAAGCGATTCTTCTGCCTCAGCATCCCGAGTAGCTGGGACTATGGGTGTGCACCGCCACACCCGGCTAATTTTTGTATTTTTAGTAGAGATGGGGTTTCACCATATTGGCCAGGCTGGTGTCGAACCTTGTGATCCACCCACCTCGGCCTCCCAAAGGGCTAGGATTACCAGTGTGAGCCACTGCGCCCGGCCTTATTTATGTATTTATTTTGAGACAGGGTCTTGCTTTGTCACCAAGGCTGGAGTGCAGTGGCACAAACATGGCTCACTGCAGCCTTGACTTCTCAGGCTCAAGTGATTCTCCCACCTTAGCCCCCCAAGTAGCTGGAACTACAGGCATGATCCACCATGCTCTGCTTCATCTTTTTTAAAAAAATACTTTTATGATACTGACTTATTGAAGAAACCAGGCCAGTTGTTCAACAGAATGTCCCACATTCTAGATTTGTCTTGTTTTCTCAGGGTGTTGTCTAACTTGTTTTTCTGTCACCCTGTCTTTTCTGAAAACTGGAATTTTAACCTAAGGCTTGATTAGATTCACATTAAACATTTTTAGTGAAAATACTTCAAAAGTGATTCTGCTTGCATTATTTTTTGAGAGCCATGCCATTGTTTTATATAGAGGGAAGCAGAAGCAGAGAAATAAGGTTAGGCCCTTGGCTTTGCCATTTACCAGCTGTAGGTGTTTGGGCTACTTACTTTGTTTTCTCTGAGCCCTGGTTTCTCACCTGAAAGAAAATAATAGATACCTTGTATGGTTCTTTGGAGGATTAAATGAACTAATGTTTATGAAATTACTTTAGAAATTAATATACAGGCTGAGCACGGTGGCTCACACCTGTGATCCCAGCACTTTGGGAGATTGCTTGAGCCCAGGAGTTCGAGACTAGCCTGGGCAATGTGGTGAAATCCCATCTCTACCAAAAATAAAAACTAGCTGGGCAGATGGCACATGCCTATAGTCCCAGTTATTCAGGAGGCTGAGTTGGGAGGACCACCTGAATCTGGGGACGGCGAGGCTGCAGTAATCCATGATCACACCACTGCACTTTGGTGTAAGCAACAGAGCAAGACCCTGTCTCAAAAAAAAAAAAAAAAAAAAAACCACGAGGTAAGATTGGCAGCTCTAACAGGGAGAAGATTGTTTTGCCCAGGACATTTTCCATTTTAAAACTGAGAGTTCTGCATCCCAGGAAACCCCACAGTCCTGGACAAACCTGGATAGTTGGTCACCCCACCTGCAATAAATATAAAGGTATGACTGTGTAAAATAGTGCCATGAGTGTCTCACAAGATCGTGGCTATAAATCCTTAGAGGTTGGCATTGAAAATATAGTACTGAACTGCTGTGACTAGGTGGCACTGTTGCTAATATAGAACTGTGTTTTATCCGGACAGGTGGGGATGCATTCCAAAGGAACTCAGACCGCAAAGGAAGAGATGGAAATGGATCCAAAGCCTGACTTAGATTCAGATTCCTGGTGCCTCCTGGGAACAGACTCCTGTCGACCCAGCCTCTAGTCTCCTGAGCCTATAGAGCCCCCAGGAAACTGGGACCCAAAGAACTTCACAGCACACTTACCGAATGCAGAGAGCAGCTTTCCTGGCTTTGTTCACTTGCAGAAGAGGAGCGCAGGGCAGAGGCTCTGAAGCACTTTCCTTTTACATTTGGAGAGTGACATTGCCTTTTAGATAGGATCTAGGAGTGATTTTATTGTTTTGGAGAATGGAAGGGCCCCCATGGCCCTGGCTTTGTCATCAGGGACTGCCATAGCAACAGCAGCTCTGTACCTCATCTGTTGATCCCACCTTTGAAGAGGAGACACAGTGCTCACCTTAATTGCACTGGTAGCAGCTTATATCCCATGTATCATTTTCACCATTGATTGGAAGCTGCCTTGGGAATTCAGTACCAGGCATTACCCCTCTGGGTGGGAGAGGGGAAAGTGTAAAGCTGGAGTGGGCTGGAGTCAGGCATGGCCCGCCCAGTGTCCTCTGCAGAGTGGTAAAGTAGTCTGAGCCCTCTCGGGAGCCCAGAGTCCAGGAAAATATGTCTGATGGAGTCCATCTAAGGCTTGTTTCCAGAAAGTTCAGTTACTCTGTGCAGCTAAATGCTTCAGGAGGAAAGATAGGCTTAGGTTGCTTTTCCTCTGAGGGTTAATTGAAATTTCTTGAGTGAGGAGTAGAGAAAGGGCAGGACCCTCCTCATCACACAGCTGGTGTTTCAGGCTGTGGCCAGTGCAGGGTGGGATTTCCTAGCTGTGGATGAGGTAATAAGGTGTCTCTGAAGGATGAGGTGTCTCAGAGAATTGAGTCCATGGGGCAGTCAGAATAGCCTTAAGAGAAAATCATGAAGAAGAAAAGGTCTTCCTTTAGCTGCCTCTACTTGGTATCTTAGAGAGGGCTTAGAGAGCTCTCCGTCTTCTGCCCATGGAAAGACTTCTTGAACCTCTGCCTTCGTGGCTCTTAGGGTTCTGATCTTGATAGCAGCAGCCCCAACCACTTTCTTTCTGTGTGTCTAGTCAGTATTTTTCTCCTTTTGGTGTTTTATGAAGCCATATGATAACCAATGAATCTGTATCACCTTTCCTACCTGAGTGACCCAAAGCCAGCACCAAACCCTGGGAGTCCCTGAAGCCTAACAGAACAGGTAGAACTTGCAAAAGGAATTTGGCTGAGAGCTCACTTCTAATCCTGTACTCATTGTGTCTTTGTAGATAGAAAAAAGCTAGCTTTGCCAAAGAGAAATAGTGTCCTAGAAGAACAAAACTTCATATAGAAAGTTCTAGGCAAGTATTTGATGGTTTCCTTAAGGATGTGAGTTTTGTGCTTCCACCTAGCCTTGTAAAATGTTCCCGTGGTATTTTGTATCACACATCCTACCTTTGATGAGTCTCACATCCCACCTTCTTACAAACAGCTAAAATAATTTTGTTTCATTTTCCCCAGACCAAAATGTTTGATCATCTGTTCAACATTATGGGAGGTCCTGTGCAATGGAAATCTTGCCATTTCCCCAAAACTGGTGGCATAAAGGCTGATGCTCGGGGAGAACCCTGTTGCTGGGGACAGGCAACTCTGTTTAATGGGATCTTCTTTGGTTTGATGTTCCCATTGTTTTCTCAGTTCTGGGAATCCTAGTATATTAGTACTAATGTAATCACTGAAACCTTTTCTTGAAATCAGGGAAGCAGCCAAACTTTGATTAAAGTTGCAAGTTCTGGAGACTTGCGGGGGTTGCCGTAAACCCTGACAGTGGGTTTTGGTTCAGCATGTAAATACAACTTTGATTTTCTTAAGGACTGATTGGCCTGTCATGTCCCTATATCCTCATGCTCATCATCTCAGCAGGCCTGAGAGGCCAGGTCAGTTTGGGTGTTCATCATGAGGATTGCTTCTGCTGTAGAGCTGAGGGACATGGGCACATTGCTGAGAAGGTGGGGTGAAAGTGAGTGCTGGGGGTGGGTGAGCACCTTGGTCTTGTTCATAGGGGAGTCTTTCCCTAGCAGTAGAATGCTGTGGTCATTTTCTCTAGCATATTCCCTTGGGAAGTCTAGATTTGCTATTAATCTGGCTGAGAATCTAAGTTCTGTGCCTTAGAGACAGTTTGCACTTTCTCATATTGTGCCTGAGACAGCCATAGGATTTTTTTTCCCCACCAAACAAGTATGCAAACAGAAACCAGTTCAAAGGGGGATGGAGTAGAAGATGAAGCAGTAGAAATGCCTTTGAATGGTTTTCTGTAGCTAATTCTCTTTAAATTTTGTCCTGCTTTTTTCTTTATGCAGTGCTAGGTGTTTTAAGCTTTCTAGTAGTGTTGCTTTTGAGTTACAGTATAACCTGAGTTACTCCTCTGCTCTAACATTGTTGCGGAAGAACTAGTTTATTGTTAGCCAGGTTGCTTGAAAGGTTGAGGGTGGAGTGGTTTGGCATTTCTGTTTTAAATAAACATTTAAGCTCTTAATCAGTACTGTGCCTCAGTAAGCCTGTGCATGGACCTTAGTCTCTGGGGATAAAACATCCAGATTCTAGGCCTCCTTGAATCTTTGATTCTGTGAGTCTTTATATAAATAGTGTTCTTGGAACAGAAACAATGCAAGGGACATTTGCACAGAAATAGTCTTTGCTTCTCTCCAGTTTCTTATTCTTGCCAGCTACAGCTTTTTTCCCCAAAATGTCTAAAAGTGCTGAAAGTGCAGAGGGAGGGAAAAATTTAGCCACTAAAAGGATGATTCTTTCTTGTACCTACCTCCTCAGTCTCAGTGGGGGCCTTTCCAAGTGATAATGCCAGTTTATGGTTTGTAAAACTTTTCCCTCAAAGAGATTGAACTGAATTTGGTCTCCCTGGCATAGCACAGCCACGTTACTTCTCTTGGCTGAGCCTTTCACTGAAGTTTAAAGCAAAAGTACACTAAAAATTTTCATTTCACTTGCCATATGTTCACAAACATTCATAATAGAACAATTCAGGGGCAAGAATGCATTTTAAATAAATTCATCCAGATGAAATCCCTAAACCTCCAAAAAAGTATTCATGATGGTCAGGGCAGAGTGGGCTGTTATTAGGACTATAAAACATGTTCCTTCCTGCTGCAATGCCAAAAAATCATTTATTGTTTCAATGATTAACTGTGGAAATAAACATGCTGATCATTAAACCTCACACAATCATGAACATTAGAGAGAAAAACTCCACTATGTCACATCTCTGTTACCTCCTGTGTAGCTGTGGAGAGTGATATATTGATAATGAAAGCAGACATTGACCAGAAGGTGCTGTGCTGCATTACATACATTGCTGTTAAGAAATACTGTCTCCAGCCAGACGTAGTGGCTCACGCCTGTAATCCCAGCACTTTGGGAGGCCGAGACGGGCGGATCACGAGGTCAGGAGATCGAGACCTTCCTGGCTAACATGGTGAAACCCCATCTCTATTAAAAATACAAAAAACTTAGCCGGGTGTTGTGGCAGGCACCTGTAGTCCCAGCTACTCGGGAAGCTGAGGCAGGAGAAAGGTGTGAACCCAGGAGGCAGAGTTTGCAGTGAGCTGAGATCGCGCCACTGCACTCCAGTCTGGGCTACAGAGCAAGACTCCATCTCAAAAAGAAAAACTGTCTCAGCAGGCCGGGTATGGTGGCTTACACCTGTAATCCCAGCACTTCGGGAGGCTGAGGCAGGCAGGTCAGGAGATAGAGACCATCCTGGCTAACATGGTGAAACCCCGTCTCTACTAAAAATACAAAAAATTAGCTGGGCATGGTGGCGGGCGCCTGTAGTCCGAGCTACTCAGGAGGCTGAGGCAGGAGAATGGCATGAACCCGGGAGGCGGAACTTGCAGTGAGCCAAGATCGCTCCACTGCACTCCAGCCTGGGCAACAAGAGCGAGACTCCATCTCAGAAAAATAAAATAAAAAAGAAATACTGTCTCGGCACATCTGTATACATTTTTAATGAAATTAGTTTCCATGTGAGTTTTCCCATGAAATTTCTCCCATGGTGTAACCTTATGAACTTTAGAATTTATGTTTACTTGCACTAAACATTTATTGGATACAGACATTAAGAAGCAGCATGCATTTATTTACTGTCATCCTCTGAGCTATCCGGGAAGAGATTTAGATTTTTTTAAAAAAAGGTTCTTACCTCTTTCCAGAGACCAGATCAAGCTAAATTTAAAAGATGAAAGATATTTCTTTTTTTTTTTTTTTTTGAGATGGAGTCTCACTAGATCACCAGGCTGGAGTGCAATGGCGCAATCTCAGCTCACTGCAACCTCCGCCTCCTGGGTTCAAGCAATTCTCCTGCCTCAGCCTCCCGAGTAGTTGGGACTACAGGCGTACACCACCATGCACAGCTGATTTTTGTATTTTTAGTAGAGATGGGGTTTCACTATGTTGGCCAAGATGGTCTCGATCTCTTGACCTCATGATCCGCCCACCTCGGCCTCCCAAAGTGCTGGGATTACAGGCATGAGCCACCGTGCTCGGCCTTGAAAGATATTTCTAATATAACCAAGGCCTAAACATGTAGAGATTAAAGGGAACACTAAGGCATTGACTACTGTTTTATTTCTTGAGCAAAATGAGAGCAAATAACTGCTTCCTTGTCTATAGAAAGCACTCCCCACATATAACAACATTTGACCTTACTGACATCCAGGGATCCCAAATCCAGGTGCCTGTGGTACCAGGCAGATAAAGTAAAGAAGTGAAGCAGGTCAGGTGAGACTGCAGTGGTCTGGTGCTACCATTCCCATCTGAAGGAGCATCCATCTGATTCTAAACCCCACCCAATTTGTGCCATGCAGGTTGCTGGCCCAGCGTTTCCAGAACTTCCAGTTTTTCAAGAGATGTTCCATATCCCAGTTTTTAAATGTCGGATCATATTGTGAATACTAGGCCAGCTAAATAAAACATCTGTGGAGCAAAGCAGTCCACATGTTGCCATTTTGTGACCTTGGCCACAGCTTATTCTTGCCATCTATTGCAATGTACTAGTTTACATTCCCACTTAAAGTGTACATTTCATTGAACTTGCCTAGGGAATGTACCTATTAGGTTAAATATCCATTATCTCTTTGTGAGGTTTCCTTAAGGGGCTACCCATAAAGCTTTATTATGTGATATCGCCTTTCCTTTGGAACAATTAAAAAGAGTGCAAAGAAATATGTGCTCCTTTTTAAATATATAGGATTTTTTTCCCAGCCTGTGTCCTGCAGCTTCACTGCTAAAGCCTTAACTCACATTTCAAATTAGTCTGATCTGTTAGCCCAGCAACTCAGCAGAAGCTGCAGAGGAAATGGAGCAAGAGTGAGTGGCCATTTGTTATTTAGTAAAATAGGATTTTGTTGTCTGTCTAGCCCTGTTGCCTAGCTCAAATTGAGCAGTTTTTCTCCAGTATTTTAAACTAACAATTTGAGTAATACAGAACAGTAATCCTAGGATTTCTATCTGTTGTGCTAACTTCACTTCTATTTGAACTGATAATACTCTCGCAGACATCATCAGTTCTCTCATTTCACGTCTGGGACTCATTCACCTTGTTTAATTTTAAATCTCCAAACCTCATTAATTGAGGGTCTAACTTGTGCTAGGCAATATTCTACACAGAGAAAATTTAAAAGATTTGATCCCTTTCCCTTCAGAGTTTACTCTCTCAAATAGAAGTTGACTATGCTATAATTGCCAAGGGCATGTGACACTGTGCAATGTCCCAGCTTTGTTTTGTTTTGAGACAGGCTCTTGCTCTGTTGTCGAGGCTGCTCTTGAACTCTTGGCCTCAAGCAATCCTCCCACTTCAGCCTCCCAGAGTGCTGGGATTATAGGAATGAGCCACCATGCCCAGCCTATCTCAGCTTACTTTGATGGTAGATATTGCTGCCTCTAAACAGTCATTTAGCCAAACCGATTTGAAAGTAGAGTGCTGTTAACAACTAAAATGGAGGTTTCTTTCTTAACATATGAAACCCATTAGAAAAGAACAAGTAGAGAGAAGTATAATGTGTTTCCCCCCAACACCCATCCCTACCCTGTAAAGTACATAAAGATCTTTCCTTTATTACACAGTACACCATAGGGAAGGTTTAGGAGACATTGGTGCCTTAACCTTACATACTTGTATTGGTTTTTGGCCAGGATCATGTACCAGAGAGACCAAGGATAGATTGCCATTAATAATGCCTTACAGCAAAATTGTATTATCTTTTATAAGAGTTACCATCTGGGTGATCATGCCGCTCTGACACCAACACATCCTAATAACTCCAGCTTCTACAAAAGCAAGA
Source organism: Piliocolobus tephrosceles (assembly GCF_002776525.5). NCBI lineage: Eukaryota > Metazoa > Chordata > Mammalia > Primates > Cercopithecidae > Piliocolobus > Piliocolobus tephrosceles. The sequence goes on from NC_045439.1 coordinate 31,464,287, forward strand.
GTTAACAGGAACTCTGAACATACATGCAGTGACAGGAAGGCACAACCAGATGCAGGCACTTCACTAGCACAAAGCACAAGTCAGGCATGCAAGAAGACAGCTTTAATGGAGCCTGCTCACGACTCTTCAGTGTCTTCACCTGTCAATTCTGAGGGCAATAACATGAAGCTTACCAGCCCAAGGTTGTAATTTAGTGGGAAGCTGGGGCTTCCTTCTGCCTCCTGCTGCTTAGCAGGGGCTCTCTCCTCACAGACTTCAACTCTGCAGGCAGATCTGGGAGCCGTTTGATTTCTCTCTGCTTTGCATCAAATTCTACTCCCATTTACTGCTGAAAAGAAGCAGAGCTTTCTGACCTATCCAAAAGTTCCCATTGTTGTCTGCTCAACTATAATGCTTCCTCGGAGGTGGAGGACGGTTCTTGATGGTCTTACACTTGGGAATGTGTTGCTCAGCCACCTTGGGAGCAAAGTGGTGGCTACAGTGAGGACACTGAATGTAGTCTGGGTTTTCTGCAGGCAGGATGGGAGGCAAGTGTGAACGGTTTTCACCTTTGGCAGTTACCTGCTGGACCTCTCGAGCCTGGCATATGGATAAAAGATTCGTGCTTCTGTCTCCAGTTGTTCTTCCGAGGAGGTTCAGCCTGTAATGTAAAAGGGAGACTGATCATTCAACTTGGCACCTGTCTCCTTCCTGAGTCTCTTTTAGAATAACAGTAAGAAAATGAAAAGGGTACTAATCTGCAAGGTCAAAGAACAGGAAAGGAGCAACAGTGGTAACTGACTTGCCAGTGCTGAGGCAAACCAAGGGCCTGCAAAGGAGGTACTGCTGAGAGGCAAGCCACTTTCCCAACAGAATCCGGAGAGGTTCAGTGCTTGGAAGTACCAGATAGTGGAAAGTAAGGAGGTACAGGACTGAAAACAAGCAGGACCCCACGGCTCCTCCCACCTTACGCATCCAAGTGTCCAACACCCAGGCACATTCACAGAAGAGCAAGGATTTATTCTCTGGAGAAATTGAACCAGACAGACTTCTGACTCAGGAAATCCAGACGGTGGAACCGGATTAATCTTGGGGCTGAAAATGGGGATTAAGTACAAGTGTATATACCAAATTATGGAACTGTCAGCCTCCTTTCCCTGCTCAGCCCCCAGAGTACCAAGCAGATTGACATCCTCATAGGAAAAAGAGGGGTTCTCTGGATACACGGAGCAGTCCAGAGAAAAGCCTTCAGATACTGACCTTGGGAGACGCTAATTAAAAGACTCACTATTTGGCCGGGCGCGGTGGCTCAAGCCTGTAATCCCAGCACTTTGGGAGGCCGAGACGGGTGGATCACGAGGTCAGGAGTTCGAGACCATCCTGGCTAACACGGTGAAACCCCATCTCTACTAAAAATACAAAAAACTAGCCGGGCGAGGTGGCGGGCACCTGTATTCCCAGCTACTCAGGAGGCTGAGGCAGGAGAATGGCGTAAACCCGGGAGGCGGAGCTTGCAGTGAGCTGAGATCCGGCCACTGCACTCCAGCCTGGGCGACAGAGCGAGACTCCGTCTCAAAAAAAAAAAGACTCACTATTTGGTAACTTTAATATGAAGATCCTTAGTCAACAAGCCCCACTTAAGCTTAAATATGAAAGGACAGCCAGGAATCATCAGATATTTACTAAAAGCTCTAACAAGAAAAAGAGCCCAGAAAGTCCACAAACAAAAGCCTAGGAAGCAGCAACAAGGCAGGTGGCAGAAGAAAACTTTTTTTTAACATGAGACCATATCAACAAAATGAGTATTAGAAGAGATTATGTCTGTAAAACAAGAAGAGTATACTATGAAAAAAGACAACCAGAGAACCAGAAAGAACTATTATAAATTAAAACTTTGATAGCTAAAAATAAAAATTATTTAAATAGAGGACGGGTGTGGTGACTCATGCCTATAATCCCAGCACTTTGGGAGGCCGACATGGGCAGATCACGAGGTCAGGAGATCAAGACCATCCTGGCTAACAGTGAAATTCTGTCTCTACTAAAAATACACAAAATTAGCCAGGCGTGGTGGCACATGCCTGTAGTCCCAGCTACTCAGGAGGCTGAGGCAGAAGAATTGCTTGAACCCAGAAGGCAGAGGTTGCAGTGAGTCAAGATCGTGCCACTGCACTCCAGCCGGGGCAACAGAGCAAGACCCTGTCTCAAAAAATAAATGAATAAATAGAAATGTTGTAAACTAATGTCAAGAAAATTTCTCAGAATGGGAAAAAAGATGAAGATGGAAAGTAAAAAGAAAAGATTAGAAAATTAGAAAGTTAATCCTGGAAGTCCAACATGTGACTAGTAAGAGTTCCAGAAGGAACAGAGAAAGCACAAGGAGAAAATTATTATTATTATTATTATTGTTATTATTTTTGAGATGGAGTCTCACTCTGTTGCCCAGGCTGGAGTGCAGTGGCACAATCTTGGCTCACTGCAACCTCAGCCTCCTGGATTCAAGCGATTCTCTTATCTCAGCCTCCCGAGTAGCTGGGACTACAGGCATGCGCCACCACACCTGGCTAATTTTTGTATTTTTAGCAGAGACGGGGTTTCACCACATTGGTCAGGCTGGTCTCGAACACCTGACCTCAGGTGATCCACCTGTCTCAGCCTCCCAAAGTGCTGGGATTATAAGCGTGAGCCACAGCACCTGGAGAGGAGAAAATTATTAAGGAAATAATACAATTAACATTCCTAGAATTAAAGGTCACACATTTTGAGACTGAAATGGCTTACCAAGTATCCAGCACAATTATTGTAAAGTTTCAGAATTTCAAAATAAATAGAGAATCCTGTAGCCTTTAAAAAAAAAAAAAAAAGGTTTCTTGTAATGAAACAGGAATCAAAATGGCATTAGATTTCTCAACAATACACTGGATGCTACGAGCTAGTGGGAAATACCTTAAAAGTTCTAACAGATAATCACTTTCCTCCCAGAATTCTGTACCTAGCGGAAGCATCAAATGGGGGCCTGTTACACAGATAGTGTCATTCATTCCAGGACAGTATACCTGCTGTGCACCTTTCTTAGTAAGTTTCAGCAAAGGAAGGAGTAATGCAAGAACAAGGAAGACACGATGCTGGAAACAGGGGACCCAACAAAGAAGAGAAGCAAAGAGAAGTCCCAAGACAATGGGTTTGCACCAGGCCTAGAGAAGAACCAGTCCAGGTTGGAGCAGAAGGGATCAGAGTGGTGGAAGGGAGGTTTTCAGAATTAAAAAATCAAACTGATAGATTATGAGAGGTGTTTGAGCATTACAAAAACGTTAACAGATGTCTGATATCAGATGGATCATTGGGGGGGAAAAAAAAGACAGGTATGTAGAAAATGAAGGAAATGAAAACATACATCCATTATTAACTCTAGGTACATGTGGGCAGAGACAGAATTTGTTCACTCATTAATGAACAAAATGTACATGATCATTACAATGCGAAAGCTAACTTAACAAAAAATTGTGATTCAACTACAGTGGAAGGGTAAGAGAAGGACAACAGTAGGAGAGAGGGAATATGAAAGAGAATTTCACTCCCAGCTTCCAAGAAGTTACCAGGTAGACCAGGCATCGTGGCTCACGCCTGTAATCCCAGCACTCTAGGAGGCTGAGGTGGGCAGATGACTTGAGGTTAGGAGTTCAGGACCAAGTTGGCCAACATGGTGAAACCCTGTCTCTACTAAAAATACAAAAATTAGCCGGGCGTGGTGACGGGCACCTGTAATCCCAGCTACTCAGGAGGCTGAGGCACAAGAATTGCTTGAACTTGGGAGGTGGAGGTTGCAGCAAGCCAAGATCAAGCCACTGCATTCCAGCCTGGGCGACAGAGGCTCCGTCTCAAAAAAAAAAAAAAAAAACAGTAATGTAGAAAATTGATAAGAAAATAAACATATTATTTAGAAATATGGAAAGGCAGGCCAGAAGAACCATCTAACAGAACTGAAGGCTGCCTCTGGGGGCTGAATTAGGGGCTCCAGTATAGGTCAGTCAGTACTACATGATTTTGTAAATGCATGCAAACACTATTAAATTCTTTTTTTGAGATGGAGTCTCGCTGTGTCGCCCAGGCTGGAGTGCAGTGGTGCGATCTTGGCTCACTGCAAGCTCCGCCTCCCAGGTTCACGCCATTCTCCTGCCTCAGCCTCCGAGTAGCTGGGACTACAGGCGCCCGCCACCACGCCTGGCTAGTTTTTTGTATTTTTAGTAGAGATGGAGTTTCACCATGTTAGCCAGGATGGTCTCAATCTCCTGACCTCATGATCCACCCGCCTCGGCCTCCCAAAGTGCTGGGATTACAGGCTTGAGCCACCGCGCCCGGCCACAGTATTAAATTTTTAAAAGAGAAAAAGACAAACAGCTCTTGGTGATCTGGCATTGTTAATGATTAATAATAGGAAGAGAGACTATTGAAGGAAAAGAAAGGATCCTTCCGGAAAGTCTCTTGCTGAAACAGACAAGAAGGCAAGAGAGTGTTAGTGATGGTAACCAGGAACCTTTAAAAGATTCGAAGGCCAGCACGGTGGCTCACGCATGTAATCCCAACATTTTGGGAGGCCGAGGCGCGTGGATCACAAGATCAGGAGTTCAAGACCAGCCTGGCCAAGATGGTGAAACCCCGTCTCTACTAAACATACAAATTAGCCACTGTAGTGATGGGCACCTGTAATCCCAGCTACTCAGAAGACTGAGGCAGAGAATTGCTTGAACCCAGTAGGTGGAGGCTGCAGTGAGCCGAGATCACGCCACTGCACTCCAGCCTGGGCAACAGAGCGAGACTCTGTCTCAAAGAATTTGATCAGGGGAAAGTTCCTCAAGTGTATGAGATACTTTAGTAATTTACTTCTTATACTCTAATTCCTCAATTTTATTCCTCATTGTACTGAAATTCTATTCAGTTAACACTTATTAAGCACAAAGCACAAAGATATGTTCCCTGTCCTCAAAAATGCTTACAGTCCAGGAGAGAGACGGGGTGCACATCTGCTGGAAGTTACGTGAAGATTAAAGCATACCAGGAAAATCACCTGTTCTTGAGTACTCTATAGGAATGACAGGAAGGTACAACCACTCAGCTTCCAAAGGCACAGCACTGTGGAATAAGATTTGAGACATTACCAGGGTGATGCGGGTGCATCTTAGTCTAGGTCCCTTCTGTCTTGGTGTCCTCAATGTCACACATTCCCCCAAACTAGTTGCCATAAAGCTGGAGCATCTTATCTCAGGAACCTAATTATTTTGCTTCACCGTAACTGTATTTACAAATTTAAGAAACACAAGATTGTTTTAGGCTCTGACCAAAAATAAATTGCTACAGTGGGACAGAGTGAATTCCCAGTGGATTATTGGGTTGAAGTGAAAGAAAACAGGAAAAAACAGTGAGTGGCCATCACATTATTCTCTGCAAGAGCAAAATGTTGATTTCTTCTTTGGAAACTAGATTTCAGGGAGATGATCTCTGAACATGGATAGGACTTCCTTGTGATTTCCCCAAACTGTACTGAAAAAAAGAACTCTAATTGTAAACAATTTCTTCTAACAACCATCATATAAATGTGAGTTTTTAAAGGCTCCAGCAAATATCAGAAACTGTAAGGTCCCAATGGACAAGAGGTTCCAGCACAGTGGAGGGAGGGTTGGGAAGAAATGAAAACAGAATGACACTCTCTTATTTTTCTGGAATATTAGAACTAGACAGGGCCTCGGAGATCATACAGTCTACACTTTCCCAAACTTCAATCATCTGCACTTTCACTTCATCCTTACAATTAATTAATATTTTTCTGTAAATTTATGATCGCTGGAAATCAGGGGCTTAATATATTGTTATATTTTCCTAATATAACACTGAAACACTAAACACTAAAACTACTAAAATAAAGTTTGTCAGCGTGCCACACCTTGAGAAATAACCATTTTATAAACCAAGTGGCAAAACCTTGACATGTCATTCATTTATGAGATAATCTTCTCCAGATATGTCCAAATGTGCCTATGAAGTTCACCTAAATTTATCATGTAAGTGTCATGAAGCCCTTACTTTTTACAACCTGGTTTTTCTAAAGTGAGAAATAATTGGCAAGGGCATGGTTTGTTAGATAACCAGAAAGAAAGTCCTTTTTACCTTCAAGGTGTTTACATTCTAAATGGGGAGAAAAAGAATTCCAAACTTAATTGTGTTTCATCTGTTTACGAAGAAGCTATGTCAACACTGATCTTTTTTTTTTTTTTTTTTTTTGAGACGGAGTCTTGCTCTGTTGCCCAGGCTGGAGTGCAGTGGTGCGATCTCAGCTCACTGCAAGCTCCACTTCCTGGGTTCATGCCATTCTCCTGCCTCAGCCCCCTGAGTAGCTGGGACTACAGGCGCCCGCCACCATGCCCAGCTAATTTTTTTGCATTTTTAGTAGACATGGGGTTTCACCATGTTAGCCAGGATGGTCTCGATCTCCTGACCTCATGATCCGCCCGCCTCAGCCTCCCAAAGTGCTGGGATTACAGGCGTGAGCCACCGCGCCCACCAACACTGAGCTAATCTTAACAGAGTACTTAAAGGAATGGTCACAGATTCTAGTCTTGGGAGGTGGCAGAATACATCACAAAGAGTGAGGCGTTCTCTCCAGGTGACAAAAAGCTGCATTTTTTTCTTTAGATTTTTTGTGTCTTTTAAATTTTCTACAGTAAACTTTGATTACTTTTATAATCCAAAGGACACAAATTCTTGGTCTAGATTTTTTAGTCATTCTAACCAAGATTTATATGCTGACTCTGCCACTTAAAGCTGTTTGTGACCTCAAGCAAGTTACTTAGCCTGTCCAAGTCTTGATTTTTGAACTGATGAAATGAGAGATAATGCGAGGATTACATGCAAAGCTCCCATCACAATGCTGGCATACAGTAGTAATCAAGAAATGTTAATTCTAGACGTCAATTCTTCCTACATGACACATGAATTTTCCCTAAAGAAAACTGATGATGACACAACAGACCCCTACAATGATCCCCACACCAAGTCACATCTATAAGGTTCTTGTTACCTTGGCTGAAGCTGGCCCCTTCCAGTTCAAGTACTGCTCTAGTTCTGTGCCCTTAGCCCGGGCCCTGGAGGAGTCAAACACTTTCCTCTTGGAACCCCGCATCCTGCTGCAGATGTTGGAGTGTCTCTCCAGCCTGAACAAGAGGAATTTGCGCCCACAGTGGCTGCATTCACCCAGTTGTGGCTCTTCAGTGGAGCCGCTGGAACCTGAGGAGTCTGGTGCCATGGAGAGGCTGGAATTTCTGGCAGATCCCTGCCAAGCACCGCCTGGTGTTTCTGAAGGCGGGGAGAACTTCTCCATCAATGGCTCTGAGACTCGGTCTCGAATTTTGTTATTGCTTGCTACCAGCCTTTCCCTTTTGAGTCTCTGGATTCTATAATCAGAGAGCTGGAATGGACTCGAATTTTGTTGAGACTGTCCCCAAGTTTCATCCTCTCTCCTGTCTCTACTAAATTCTTCCTCAAAATCAAATTCTGGGGAGAAGACAGCTTTGTGTGTGGTGTTGCTGTTATTACCTTTAACTCTGCTCCTGGGGAATATAATTTTCTGTAGCTCTCTGTTTTCATTTTCCCTGGCCTGTTCCTTTTGTGTCTGGATCCTTCTGAGTTCCTCCTCTGTCTTCTTCAGCTTTCCCCTCAGGAGAATCTGCTTTCTTCGGATTTCCTCCTCTAAGCTCTCCCCTGCAGCTTCTAGTCTTCGGATCTGTACCCACTCGGTCCTGTCCAAGTTTGCCAAGGCCTTCTCTGCCTGCATGGCAGCAAGAACAGGATCAACCACAGAAAAGTTGACCTGATTCCTCACATCAAAGTTCCTGGATGAAAACTCTCTCAGTTCAGGGGCCCTTGGGTAGACATTCTGGTCCTCATCAGTGCCAGACTCACCTGTACTGCACGATTTCCTGTGGACCACGGGTTTCAGTGGGTACGCCCGGTCCACTCCAACTCGTTTCTTTGTAAAGGGGATAAAGTCCTGGTTATTGGCTTTGGGATACCAGGATTGAGGGCCTGATGAGTAAAACAAACCATTTCCTTGGCCCTGGGAATCACTTCCTGCATCTTGGTGGCTGATTCCAGTACAGTGGGGATAGGAGTAGCTCCGGGCTTTTGTGTGGGTGTTCCATTTGGGGTGAGTATAGACTTTATCCAGTGTCAACTCTTTGTTGCTCAAAACCTGCTTCTGGAAATTGTTCCTTAGGTGCCCCTTCAAGGACTGCTGGGAACAGTCACCTTGTTCATAAGAGTCTTGCTTGGCTGAGTGGGGCCCTGGAGCTTCTGTTGTATTATGTGGGAGCATAACGTCCACAGGCCGATGTGATGCCAACCGCTGGATCCAGCCATTCAGGGCCTGGACTGATGCCTACGGGAGATTTAAACCAGATACATGGGAAGACTTTGTCTGAGGTTCACTCTTGTCTGCTAAAGCAAACTATTTCTACATTTGCCCCGCCCACATTTCCTTAAACTTTTCTGGGGACAGTGGTGCTGGATCTGCCAAAGCTTCCCGTCAAAAACCATTTGGTGAGTGATTACTATGCACAAGACACTGTGTTAGGCCCTGAGGGTAGAAAAACGAAGGTGTTACAGGTGTTCCTGCCACCTAGCTTTCCTTTCCTCCAGCACCAGCCTCTGCCACGCACAGTATACTCTATAGTAAGTGGAAAGAGCATCGGATTGAAAGTCAGGTTTTAGGCCTGTAACAGGACAAGCGACTTCTCCCTTGCTGGCCCCCGTTTCTTCACCTGTAAACTGAAGGGTTCCCTCCGAGTCCAGCCTCACCATTTTACAGGTGAGCAAGCTGTGGTCCAGAGGTAGTGACTGGCACAAAGAGCTCTCAGGGCTTCCCTCCTGCTGGAACCGTGCTTGATTCAAAAGAGCACAGAGGCTGCTAGGGCCTGGAGCAGGTGCCTGGCTGTCAAACCCTCATCCCAGGAGTCCCCTTGGCGCAGACGGTAAAAGTTTTGTAACCTGAGCGTTGAGGGCCACCTGACCTGGCTGCAGCCGGTTTTAGATCCTTAAGGCTGAAGTCACGTTCTGTCCCGAAGGGTCAACTGGGACGCCCCTACTGCGGACTCCGCCTCTGGAGACAAGTCCTCTCTCTCTCCTGCCCTTCGGGCCCTTAGGAGGTGGCGGTGCTGACCCTCTGTCTCCCCGCCCTTCTGCGTACCTGAGGCCCTCGCGCACCGCTCCTGCTCAGGGAAAACCCCAGGGCCTAGTTTCCCAGACCTGACCTCTCCCTCAACCGACGGCCGCGCAGGCGCTCTCGGCTAGCTTCTGTTATTCCCGGTGCCTGGAGACCGAGTTACTGGCGGGCCAAGCTCCGCCCCTCGCTGCGAAGTCCTCGGGGAGGCGTGCGCAGGCGCAGTGCACCAGCGACCCGGGGCGGGGATGCGGTAAGCCCTAGCGTCACTTGACCCAGTCAGTGTCCGGCCAACTCTGTAGCCCGGTCCAGCCCTGCCCTTGGGGAGCCGGGGAAGGGCGGGAGAGGCTTTTCTGGGGCTCCATCAAAGAAGAACTTGTACTTTTCTGAGAACGATGCTCCCAGACCTTGGGTTGTGCCCTTCTCTGGCAAAGGGCGGAGGCCCTGGCTGTGCCTCCGCGTGCTTCCGCCGCAGGGTGCAGGCGACCGCCCGCCTGGTGGGAGCGGGGCTGCTGCTGGCCTTTCTCGGCGCGCTTGGCTGCGCTGGGCGGGCCCCAGGTATGGCTGCACGTGCGCGCTCCCTGCTTGTCCTCGCCAAGTCTTTGGAACTTGCTGCCAACGTTTTTGCTACGCAGTATGTTTCCGGGGTAATTTTTGTGGCCAATCTAATTATTTTGATATTATAATGTTTTACTCTCACGTGGTAACTCTAGCCGTCCCTACTTAGGGCCCAGGAATGACTCAGCCAAATGTAATGATAATAAAGAACTACCAGATCGAAAATAATCAGTATAACCTGGTTTCAACAGTAAATGATACTCTGTAACTTGTTGACATCAAAAGAAAGTTTACTTTTCTTCTTCGCTTCAGTTCATCTGTGTAGGCAGTTGGGAACAGGCAGTTCGCTTTTTCCCTGTAATTACTCAATTCATGCACTTGGAAAATAATGTAGACAGCAGTCATCAGTGTTAATACTTCAACATGTCATATTACAGCTGTTACCTGTTACAAAGAAATTCCTTGGTGGACCCTCCAGGTCAGTCCTTTTTTTTTTTTTTTTTAATTCCTTGTTTTCATCCGTAGTTGACTGTACCACCTCTCCATATATGCAGTTCCAGACGTTTCCCACTCTACTCAGGGTCCCAATATCAACTCCCACAGCTTCCCTCAGCAGAATGTACGGGCTTTCTCTTTCTCTCTCTCTCTCTTTCCTCTTCCTTCTCTCCCTTTCTCCTCTGTCTCTGTCTGTCTCTTTCTGTCTGTCTCTCTCTCTCCTTCCCTCTCCTCTATGAGAAAGAAGGGCCACTTTCCATGAGTTCTCTTGAATTAGTGCTTTTCAGTACCCTCCGGGAATTGACTCCATCACTTTACCCCAGCGTTTTGTTTTTGTTTTCTGTTTTGTTGGTTTTGGGGGCTTTTTAAAATTTGTTTTTTGAGACAGAATCTCACCCTGTTGCCCAGGCTGGAGTGCAGTGGCTTAATCTCAGCTCACTGCCATCTCCGCCTCCTGGGTTCAAGTGATTCTCCTGTCTCAGCCTCCCCAGTAGCCGAGATTACAGGCGTCTGCCACCACACCTGGCTAATTTTTTGTATTTTTAGTAGAGACGGAGTTTCACCATGTTAGCCAGGCTGGTCTTGAACTCCTGACCCCAGGTGATCCGCCTGCCTCAGCCTCCCAAAGTGCTGGGATTACAAACATGAGCCACCACGCCCGGACTTTGTTTGTTTTTGAGACAGGGTCTCACTCTGTTGCCCAGGCTGGAGTGCAGTGGCACAATCACTGCTCACTGCAGCCTCGACTTCCACAGCTCAAGCGATCCTCCCACCTCAGCCTCCCTAGTAGCTGGGACTACAGGTGTGTGCCCCTCACACCCAGCTTACTTTTTTTTTTTTCTGTAGAGACAGGGTCTCCCTTTGTTACCCAGGCTGGTCTCAAACCCCTGGAAGCAGATCCTCCTGCCTCAGTCTCACAAAGTACTGAGATGATAGACATGAGCCACAGCATCCTGTCTGCATCTTGTTAACTTCAAGTTGTTATACCTCTCCATAAACTCCATCTCTTTGGTTTTAAAATATATTCAACTTTCTCCTGCAAAGCAAACCTTACTTCCCATGACCTAACTTTCATATTATGGTCCCATTCATTTCTCCTCTTCTCCGCAAGGCTTCTTAATGGAAATCTCCACATTTGCTGCCCACATATGCTCATCTCCCCGTCATTGTCCAGTTCATTGTGGCCTGGCTTCCACTTTCTCCACTTTATTTAACTACAAAGCTACCAGTGACCTTCCAAAGACAAAAGCTTCATTTCTTCAGCCTACTTATGTGACGTGATTGATTGTCCACCCACTTAGAATGCTCTTGTCAGTTCTCCTGTGCCCTCTTGGTTTCTTCTTTCATATTCTTGCTCCATCTTCTTCCAAGTCTCTGGCATTTATCTTTTCCCCATCTGCCCCCTAAATTTTAGTGTTTTCTGAAGCCCTCTTATTTCATATACATATATATATATGTGTGTGTGTATATGTATATATGTAGTTCCAGACATTCTCTTCTTTAACGATTTCAACCAAATGTTGAAATTTCAGGTTTCACCTGTGTTTAAATGACAGCCAGCTTAGCTTTAGTCTTTCTCATTAGTTACAGACTCAAATTTCGGGACTGCCCATTTGACACCTCCACAAGATCGTTCCTTAGGAACCTCAAATTCTGTAAGACAACATAAACTCATGATCCTCTCCCATTCTCAAATCTGCTTCTGCAGTGTGCCCTTGCATGCTCACAGCATCAGTCTTCCATGCTTCCCTCTTAGTTGCCTCTTCCTTCTAACTAATCACAAGTTTTATTGAGTTTTCTTCCTTTTTTTTCTTTGAGACAGAGTCTTGCTCCATCATCCAGGCGGGGGTGCAGTGGCATGATCTCAGCTCACTGCAACCACCTCAAGCCATCCTCCTGCCTCAGCCTGCCTAGTAGCTGGGACTACAGGTGTGCACCACCACACCCAGCTAATTTTTGTATTTTTAGTAGAGATGGAGTTTCATCGGTCTTGAACTCCTGACCTCAGGTGATCCACCTGCCTTAGCCTCCCAAAGTGCTGGGATTACAAATGTAAGCCTGGCCTATTGAATTTACTTCTGCCATGTCTCTCATATATGACTCTTCCTTTACATTCCTGCCTGCTGCCCCAGGTGAGTTTTTCCTCACTTCTCCTTGGGATGGCATAGCCCTCCTAACTTCTGTTCTTGCCTTTAATATCTGCTCTTCAAACCCAACCTTCATGCTGCAGCCAAAATAATCAGTCTAAATATTTCTCCACTCCCCCAGTTTTATTAAGATATAATTGACAACTAAAAATTTTGTCTGTATTTGCAGTGTACAGTGATGTTTTGATACATGTATGCATTGTGCAGTGATTAAATCAAGCTAATTACTAAATACTTCCGATCCTACCATTTCCCTCCCCAGTAGCTTCTTCTTCACCTATAGAATAAAGTTGAAGTGCATAATTTAGCATGGCATTTCTACCTCCCAGATTAGGTCCAGCCTACCTTTTCAGTTTTGCCTCCCCTTAATAAGCCACAGAGTCCAACCCAGTGAGTCTCATCCCTGGCTGTGTGTTAAGACTACTTGGAAAGCAATATCTAGGGGTGAGGCCTGAGGACTAACATTTTTTAAAGCTTCCCCAAAGATCCTGATGCACAAGCAGGGTAGCAGACCCCTGGTCTAGCCACAACTGGCTACTTGTACTTCTTCATCTCCATGGTACTACCTTACTCTAAGCTCCACCTACTGGGAGCTGGTAGAGCATAGCATTCACGGGAGTTGACTCTGGAACCAAATCCCAGCTCCATCACTTACTGGTTGTGTGACCTTGGATTAAATGCTGTTTCCTCCAAGAACCCTTTCCCAATCTTCCCAATCAGAATTAATTTGTTTGCTCCTTTGTAATATTTTCTGCACAGGGCTGGTTCCTGATGAGCTCTCAATGGATTTTCATTTCATAGAATTAAATTATCATGCCATACATTTTATTGTCATTATTTGCATGCATATGTGCCCCTACACTAAATTAAAAACTCTTTGAGGGCAAAGATTATATATCATTCATCTTTGTATATTCTAGAGTGCCCCATACGTATTAGACACTCAGTAAGTTTTGAATTCTATAAACTATTTTTTAAATGAATTTTAGAGAAAAAAATACCATTAGCAAGATACTCTATTTAGAGTTATTTTCAAATATTGCCAAGTACAACATTCAATCCAGCTTGTTCACCACCAACCCCCTGCCTCTCAGCACTAAGGTTGCATGATTCTCTAGGATATGGATCCTCACTCTGTAGCAGGGAACTAGCAGAATGATGAATTTCCGTGCCTACTGTCACAAACCCGTATCTCATTGTCAGGTCTGCCAACCTGGCATATTCGCATAAGGAGTCTTATGTTATGAAGCGGTGTAATATATACAATCAATCCACAAAGGATCAGTAAACACCAGTTTTCCTTCACACACATTATGAATCATAAGGGTAGCTGGATTCAAATGTTTACACATCAACTCTAATTTTAACCATACTCATCCACATCCCCCTTGACAATTCCCTTTTCCCAAAATAAATTCGTGTAGTTTGGCCATTTGGCTTAGATTGACTGATTCAACTGTAATTCTGGAGCCATTAATTATTTTGCTTGTGCTCTTGCTTTGTTTGATTAGTTATTTGTTCAAGCATTATTTGACATTTTCTTAGTAAAGGAGACCGGTGAGTAGCTTCCAGAAGCCCAGAAGCAGACGTAACCTCCATTGAGACCTCCTGTGCACTTATGCTCCTGTAATCCCCTATTCCAGATTAGTTATGACCCAAACTTTAAGAACTGAATGAAAAAGGACAGAAAGGTTGGATGTATCTACTCAACATATTTATGATGTTTATTTTTTCTTTTATTTATTCATTTATTTGTTTGAGACAGAGTCTCACTCTATTGCCCAGGCTGGAGTGCAGTGGGGCAATCTTGGCTCACTGCAGCCTCCACCTCCTGGGTTCAAGCGATTCTCCTGCCTCAGCCTCCCGAGTAGCTGGGATTACAGGCGCCCACCACCACGCCCGGCCAATTTTTGTATTTTCGGTAGAAACGGGGTTTCACCATATTGGCCAGGCTGGTCTCAAACTCCTGACCTCAAGTGATTCGCCCGCGTTGGCCTCCCAAAGTGCTGAGATTACAAGCTATTTATGATGTTTAATGTGTACTGTTTGTCTCTCACCTCCAGAATTAAGCTCCTCAGGATAGGGATCCTGTTTTGTTCACTAACGTTTGCCAGGTCACCTAGAACAGGTGTAGCTGTCAGTCGGTATTTAATTGAATGATTGAATATATCCCAATGTACTTCTTCGTCTATGCTTTTCTCCCCATGAGAAAATGAGAAGAGGGGTGCGCTTGTTGACTGAGATGGGATGAGGGCTAGGTTTGTGGAGGCCCAGCCGAGTTCCTGGACAGATACCCAACCCAAAGCTTTTGGGTTGCCGGACAACCGCGTCCTGAAATCCCGCCTTCTGAGCGGGCACGGGCCGAGACGCCCTCTCTGATTGGCCAGCTGGAGGTGATGGGCATGAGAGACAGCGAAGGAGCAGCTATACACTAAACTTCCGGGCGCGGAGGTCTGCGCGCCCTGGTGAGCCGTTGGTCTGGTGGTCCCGAAGTGATCCCGGCAGCCGGTGGGGAAGTCAAGGAGGGTGAGCCGGGAGGGGCCCCCGGGGTGTGCTTGTCAGGTCAATTAGCCTTAAAATGTTAGTAGCAGGGGATTCTGGGTGTTAGTAGCAGGGGATTCTGGCAGTGAGGGAGCGGGACCGGGAATGGATGTAAGGAGGTCATCGGTCAGCAGGTGATTTCCCCAGAAGAGGCTTCAGCGGGCAGCTGCGTACCGAAGCTCCCTCTCCCGGCGTCTGGCTCTTCCTTCACACACGCCTTATCACATCCAGTGACGATTCCCATTTCCAGGACCTGGAGGTCGGGGAGAGGTCGCAGTGGTTAAGGATGGACAGGGGTGGGTGTGGCCCTTTCTGACTCAGGCTTGCGGGTCCTGGAATAATAGCCCTTCACTCTTCTACTTTCCTGGTTTCTGACAGGTTTGAGCATGGCAGAAGGAGACACCCTGTTATCAGTGGATTATGAAATTTTTGGGAAGGTGCAAGGGGTGTTTTTCCGCAAGTATACTCAGGTATGTGGCCTGCAGGCTTTGGGGTGGTAACCTAGGTTGTAGGCATAGGAACAAGGGACATGTTCCTGACAAATGTGAACTGGAAGCTGCTGGCTAGCTGCATGGCAAAGAGGTAGTTTGTAGAGCAATGAGTATGAAAATGCTGTGCAATCGGTAAAACATGGTGTAAATGGAAGATTATCCTGCTGTTATTATTGGTCTTTTTCCAACAGTGGTGCCTGAGCATCAAGACACACATATTAATGAGCTTCTCTCTTCCAAGGGAAATAGAGGGCTTCACCAGTTCTCGCTGTTGTGGTGTCATCAAACCAAGTCAGATTTCTTATAGAAAGGCTAACATTGATTGAAGAGATGGCATTTAGATGACCTGATGTCATGTATATAACATATATAAATGCTTCCTCTGTAGCTGCTGCACTTTCTTCAGACCTCTTTCTCCAAGCTTCCCTCAATTCTCCACTTAATTCCTTTCTATTCTTTTTTTTTTTTTTTTTTTTTTGGTTTTGAAAGAACATTTACCTTTTCCAGCTGACGTTTTTCTTATTAAAAACTCTATCCGTTCCAGAATAGGTGATGGGAACACTGAATGTGGAGCCTGGTATTCTTCCTAGAGCAATAAGGGAGTATTTGAGGGGATGGACAAACTGTTGGCAGCCTCTACCTCTGCTTTAATGTGGTTAATCTTCCCTCAACAGGCACACATAAATGCAAGCTCAATTTCCCCTCTGCCTTCTGTAGGTATTGGCTATTGCCTTCCCGGTGTGTCTCTAATCCCACAGATAGAGTTAGGACTGCAGAAGTTCTTAAGTGTCTCCTTCCTGGGACTGTGGTACTGAATATTCAAATTCTAACCTGGAGGGAATCTTTGAAATATGAATGTGAATTGTCAATACCTTTTTTCCTTTTTCTCTTTTTTTCTGGAGGATGGTGGCACAGTCACAGCTCATTGCAGCCTTAACCTCCCAGGCTCAAATGATCCTCCTTCCTCAGCTTCCCAAGTAGCTGGGACCACAGGTGCATGCCACCACACCCAGCTTTTTTTTTTTTTTTTCTTTTAATAGAGAACTATGTTGCCCAGGCTGGTCTTGAACTCCTGGGCTCAAGTGATCCTTCTACCTCTTTTTCTTTTCTTTTCTTTTTTTTTTTGTTCTTGAGACAGAGTTTCACTCTTGTTGCCCAGGCTGGAGTGCAATGGCGCGATCTCAGCTCACCGCAACCTCCGCCTCCTGGGTTCAAGCATTCTCCTACTTCAGCCTCCTGGGTAGCTGAGATTACAGGCATGCACCACCACGCCCCGCTAATTTTGTACTTTTAGTAGAGACAGGGTTTCTCCATGTTGGTCAGACTGGTCTTGAACTCCCAACCTCAGGTGATCCGCCCACCTCGGCCTCCCAAAGTGTTGGGATTACAGGTGTGAGCACTGTGCCCGACCAATACCTCTTATTCTAATTATTCAGAAATCATTTCTTCCCATCTGACATTCAAATAGGAAATGACTGTTGAAAACAGAATTGCTGAAACTCATAGCAAGAGCTGTGTTCCAATTAGCTTTGCTACCAATTATTCAGGTAAGTTCCTGTAAATTAAGATGATTGAGATAATAGCTTCAAAGGTTAGTCAAAGTTGTTGAGGGAAAAGGGCCAGATAGTGGTATATATAGCCCATCTTTCTCTACCTGCCCTTCTCCCCAGTTTAAAGAAAGAATAACAGAATGCAGAAAAACAAATATTGATTGGAAAACTGCATATAAAATGACATCTTTTTTTAAAATTAGGCTTGTAGCTTATTCTTTACTATTTATAATCATTTAAATATATATGTTCATTTGAACAGTTGTTTTGCTGTAGTCTGTTTGCTGTTGATATTATCTAGCCTCTTATTTTAAATTCCTTCATTTCTAGAGAAGTGGCAAATAATAATTCAGGGACTTTTAAAAACTTGGAATATAATTTACATCCCATAAAACCCATCCTCCTAAAGTGTATAATTTGGTGATATTTAGTATATTCACAAAGTTGTGCACTAATTCCAGAACATTTTCATCATCCCAAAAAGAAACCCCCTACCTGTTAGCACTCACTCCTCATCCCCTAAGCCCCTAATAACCACTAACCTACTTTCTGTCTCTATGAATTTGCCTATTCTAGATTTTTGTTGTTGTTGTTGTTGTTGTTGAGACGGAGTCTCAACTCTGTCTTACTCTGTCGTCCAGGCTGGAGTGCAGTGGCATGATATCGGCTCACTGCAACCTCTGCCTCCCGCGTTCAAGTGATTATTCTCCCTCAGCCTCCCAAGTAGCCAGGATTATGGGCATGCACCACCACGTCCAGTTAATTTTTGTATTTTTAGTAGAGACGGGGTTTCACTGTGTTGGCCAGGCAGGTCTTGAACTCCTGACCTCAGGTGATCCACCTACCTCGGCCTCCCAAAGTGCTGGGATTACACACGTGAGCCACCATGTTCACCCTATTCTTGATATTTAATATAAATGGAATCATACAAATGTGGCCTTTTTTTGTGACTGGCTCCTTTCACTTAACATATTGTTTTCAAGGTTTATCTACACTGTAGCATGTATTAGTATCCTGTTCCTTTTTATGGCTGAATAATATCCCATTGTATGGATATACCACATTTTATTTATCCATTCATCAGTTGATGGAAATTTGGGTTTGATTTTTGGCCATTATGAATAATAGTGCTGGGAACACATGTGTGCATATTTTTGTGTAGACAATGTTTTCAGTTCCATTGAGTATACACATACCTAGGAGTAGATTGCTGGGTCATATGGTAACTTTATGTTTAACTTTTTGAGGAACTGCCAAACTTTTCCAAAGTAGCTATACCATTTTATGTTCTCACTGGCAATGTGTGAGAATTCCAGTTTGTCCACATCCTTGCCAACGATGGTTACTGTCTTTTATGTTAGCCATCCTAGTGGGTATGAGGTAATATCTCATTGTGGTTGGTTGGTTGTTTTTCAGGTATTAATGAATTTAAAAGGATTTAAATCATACGAGGAATATTCTGCAACTACAGTGGAACTAAACCACATTAAAAAATAAAAATAAAAAAGATAATTGGAAAATCCCAAAATATTTGGAAACCATATAGCACACTTACTTCTAAAATTGTGGTAGAATACATATAACATAAAAATTACTGTTTTAACCATTTTTAAATGTACAATTCAGTGGTCTTAAGTACATTGTTCTGTTTATCTACAGAACGCTTTTCATCTTGCAAAACTGAAACTCTGTATTCATTAAATGCTAACTCCCCATTTTCTCCTTCCCCCAAGTCCCTGACAATCATAAATCTACATTCTATTAATTCAATTATTCTAGTTACCTCATATAAGTAGAATTTTACAGTATTTGTCCTTTTGTGGCTGGCTTATTTCACTTAGCGTAATATCCTCAAGGTTCATCTGTGTTATATCATGAAAGTAAAAACAATTTTTTTTCTTTGTAAGACTGAATAATATCCTGTTGTACGTGTATACTTTCAGTGTGGTTTTGATTTGCCTTCCTAATGACTAATGATGTTGAGCATGTTTTCATGTGCTTATTGGCATATTTTGTCTTCTTTGGAGAAATGTCCATTCAAATCTTTTTGCCCATTTTTAGTTATTTGCCTCCTTATTCTTGAGTCGTAAGAATATTTTTATTCTGGATACTAGTCCCTTATCAGATATATGATATACAAACATTTCTCCCATTCTGTGGGTTGTCTTTTTAATTTCTTGATAGTGTCTATGAAGTACAAAAGTTTTTACTTTTGATGAAGTCAAATCAAATTTATCTGTTCTTTTTTTGCTTGTACTTTAAGTGTTATGTCTAAGAAATCTTCCTAATCCAAGGTCATGAAGGTTCATGCCTATGTTTTTTGTTTGTTTTGTTTTTGTTTTTTGTAGCGACCGGATTTCCCCAAGTTGCCCAGGCTGGTCCTGATCTCAAGCAGTCTGCCCACCTCAGCCTCCCAAAGTGCTGGGATTACAGGTGTGAGCCACCACACCCAGCTGTCATGCCTATCTTTTCTTTTCCTTTCTTTCTTTTTTTTTAGACAGAGTCTTGCTCTGTGCAGTGGTACGATCGGTTCACTGCAGCCTTCTGCCTCCAGGGTTCAAGCGATTCTCCTGTGTAGCTGGGATTACGGATGTGCACCACCACGCCTGGCTAGTTTTTGTATTTTTAGTAGAGATGGGATTTCACCGTGTTGGTCAGACTGGTCTCCTGACCTCGTGATCCACCCACCTCGTGATCCACCCGCCTCGGGCTCCCAAAGTGCTGGGATTACAGGCGTGAGTCACCACGCCCAGCCGCCTTTGTTTTCTTCAAAGTTTCATAATTTACACTCTTAGATTGAGGTCTTTGATCCAGTTTAATTTTTATGTGATGTGAGGTAGGAAATCCAGCTTTATTCTTTTGCATGTGAATATCCAGTTGTCCCAGCACCATTTGTTGAAATGAGTATTATTTCCCACATTCATTTGTCATAGCACCCTTTTCAAAAATCAACATAAATGTAAGGGTTTATTTCTGGACTCTCAATACTATTCCATTCATCTGTATGTCTGCCTACTGTAGTTGAGATGTTTGTCCCCTTCAAATCTCATGTGGAAATTTGATCCCCAGTGTTGAAGGTGGGACATAATGGGAGGTATTTGAGTCATGGGGCCAGGTCCCTCATGAGCAGATTAATGCCCTTCCTGCAGGGTGGGAGGGTCAATGAATTCTTACTCTATTAGTTCCCTTGAGAACTGGTTGTTATTTTTATTTATTTATTTTTTTGAAACGGAGTTTCATTCTTGTCGCCCAGGCTAGAGTACAGTGGCACAATCTTGGCTCACTGCAACCTCCGCCTCCAGGGTTCAAGCGATTCTCCTGCCTCACCCTCCCAAGTAGCTGGGATTACAGGCACCCGCCACCACACCCAGCTAATTTTTGTATTTTTAGTAGAGTTGGGGTTTCACCATGTTGACCAGGCTGGTCTCGAACTCCTGACCTCAGGTGATCCACCTGCCTCGGCCTCCCAAAGTGCTAGGATTACAGGTGTGAGCCACTGCACCTGGTGAGAACTGGTTATTAACAAGAGCCTGGTCCCCCACCTCTTCCCACCCCGCCTCACTTCCTGTTTAACCATATGATCTCTGCACATGCAGAATCCCCTTTGCCTTCCACTATGAGTGGAAACAGCCTAAGGCCCTCACCTGATGCCAGTGACAGTCTCATGCTTGTACGATCTACAGAATCATAAGCCAAATAAACCTCTTCATAAATTACCCAGCCTCTGGTAGTTCTTTTTTTTTTTTTTTTTTTTTTTTTGAGACGGAGTCTTGCTCTGTCGCCCAGCCTCAAGTACAGTAGTGCAATCTCGGCTCACTGCAACTTCCACTTCCCAGGTTCAAATGATTCTCCTGCCTCAGCCTCCTGAGTAGCTGGGATTACAGGCACCTACCACCATACCCAGCTAATTTTTGTATTTTTAATAGAGGGGGTTTCACCATCTTGGCCAGGCTGGTCTCGAACTCCTGACCTCATGATCCCCCCATCTCGGCCTCCCAAAGTGCTGGGATTACAGGTGTGAGCTACCATGCCTGGCCCTCAGGTAGTTCTTTATAGCAACACGAAATGGTCTAAGCCACTATCCTTATGCCAATATCACACTGTCTCAGTTACTGCAGCTTTGTAGTAAATTTTGAAATTGGGAAGTGTGAATTCTTCAACTTTGTTTTTCCTTTTCAAGATTATTTCTAGCTATTCTGGGTCCCTTATGTTTCCATGTAAATTTTAGTATCAATTTTTCGATTTCTGCAAAAGCACTGGGATTTTGATAGAGATTGAGTTGAATCTGTAGATCAATTGGGTAGTAGTATCACCTTAACAATATTAAGTCTTCCAATACATCAATAAGGAATGTCTTTCCATTTACTTAGATAGTCTTTAATTTCTTTCTTTCTTTTTTTTTTTTGAGACGGAGTCTGGCTCTGTTGCCCAGGCTGGAGTGCAGTGGCCGGATCTCAGCTCACTGCAAGCTCCGCCTCCCGCGTTTACGCCATTCTCCTGCCTCAGCCTCCCGAGTAGTTGGGACTACAGGCGTCCGCCACCTCGCCCGGCTAGTGTTTTGTATTTTTTTTAGTAGAGACGGGGTTTCACCGTGTTAGCCAGGATGGTCTCGATCGCCTGACCTCGTGATCCACCCGTCTTGGCCTCCCAAAGTGCTGGGATTACAGGCTTGAGCCACCGCGCCCGGCCAATTTCTTTCAAGAATGTTTTGTAACTTTCCGTGTATGTCTTGCAGTTCTTTTGTTAAATTTATTCCTAGACATTTTATCTTTTTGATGCTATTATAAATGGAATTGTTTCCTAACTTCATTTTCAGTTTTTCATTGCTAGTATATAGAAATACAATTGATTTTTGTATATCGATCTTATATCCTACAACCTTGTGAGACTGTTAATTAGCTCTAGTGTGTGCCTGTGTATGTTCCTTAGGACTTTTTGTATACAAGATATGTCATCTGCAAGTAGAGATAGTTTTGCTTTTTCCTTTCCAATCTGAATGCCTTTTCTTTTTCCAGCTGTGGATAGACCCTCAAGTATAATATTGAGTAGAGTGGTAGTAGCAGACATCCTTGTCTTGTTCCTGATCTTAGTGGGAAGGTTTTCAATCTTTCACCATTAAATATGATGTTAGCAGTGGGTTTTTCACAGATTCCCTTTATCAGGTTGAGGAAGTTTCCTTCTGTTCCTAGTTTGTTGAGTGTTTTGATCAAAAAAGAGGTATTAGTTTTTGTCAAATGCTTTTTTGCCATCTACTGAGATTATCATGTAGCTTTTGTTTTATTAATATGGCATATTAAGTTGATTACTTCTTGCATATTGAAGCAACCTTGAAAGAAATCCTAATTTGTCATGGTGTACAATTCTTTCTATATGTTGCCTGATTTGGTTTGCTAGTATTATGCTGAGGATTTTTGCATCTCTGTTCATAAGAGATATTGGTCTATGGTTTTTTGGTGGTTTTTTTCTTGTGACAGCTTTGTTGTTTTGGAGTTTCTTTGTTTTTTCTTTTACATTGGGTTTTTTTTTTCCTCTTTATTTTTCATTTTTATTTTTTAGCTTTGGTTTTAGTATAAGGATAATGCTGGCTTAATAGAATGTGTTGGGAAGTGTTTCCTCTTATTTTTTTTAGCCCTTAATTCTTGGTTTGGATCTTCTATTTTTTGGAAGAGCTTGTGAAGGGTTGGTAAAGGATTGTTTTTCAAACATTTGATAGAATTTACCTATGAAGCCATCTGGTCCTGGGCTTTTTCTCTGTGGGAAGGTTTTTGATTAAAAATTCCATCTCTTTACTTGGTATAGGTCTATTCACCCTTTCTATTTCTTCTTGATTCAGTTTTGGTTGTTTGTCTTTCTAGGTTATTAAGTCTCTTTTCATCCAAGTTAATCTAATTTTTTGGCATATAATTGTTCATAGAATTCCCTTATATCCTATCTTTGTAAGGTTGGTGGTAATATCTCCTCTTTTATTTCGATTTTAGTAATTTGAGACTTTCATCCTTTTTTCTTTATCAGTCTAGCTAAAGGTTGTCAATTTTGTTGATCTTGTCAAAGAAGCAACTTCTGTTTTATTGATTTTCTCCATTCTTCTGCTTTCCATTAATTTCTGCTCTAATCTTTATTTCTTTCTTTCTGCTCATTTTGAATTTAGTTTGCTCTTCTTTTTCTAGTATCCTAAGGTAGAAATCTTGGTTATTGATTTGAAGAGAGTTTCTTTTTAGATTGCAACTAGAGTTGGTGATTATATACCTTAAAATGTTGTCAGATGATTGTGTAAGCAAAAATATGGTTATGAGGTAGAATTCGCTTTTTGGAATTTTCTTAGGGGAGAAAAACCCTGTTTACTTGTGCAATAGATATTCAAAACTGAACATGAGTCAATAACATTATGCTATCGTTAAAAAAATAAGAACAGAGTTGAGCACACAAATGAAACCAGTAGGAAACACCCATTCTCAACACTGGTCAAATTTTGTAGCATTCTGTTCAACTCTCAAGAGTTCAGGTAAGGCCAGGTGCAGTGGCTCATGCCTGTAATCCCAGCACTTTGGGAGGCCGAGGCGGGCGGATCACAAGGTCAGGAGATTGAGACCATCCTGGCTAACACAGTGAAACCCCATCTTTGTAAAAATACAAAAAAATTAGCTGAGAGTGGTTGCGGGAGCCTGTGGTCCCAGCTACTTGGGAGGCTGAGGCAGGAGAATGGCGTGAACCCGTGAGGCGGAGCTTACAGTGAGCTGAGATCGCGCCACTGCACTCCAGCCTGGGCGACAGAGTAAGACTCTGTCTCCAAAAAAAAAAAGAGAGTTCAGATAAATCACACTGCAAATTTTTAAAGATTTATTTTACTGTTAAACCTCCTGTTTAAAACTGCACATTCTTATAGCTATTTACCATACATATAAGATAACTCTTAAGAACTGGAGATAGTCAGCTCCCCGGGTTAATTTGAAGCAGAAGAGGGCAGTTGTTATACCAAGTCAGTTGGATGTGGAGTCTTACTCAAAATTCATTCTCAGCGTTCTTCTTTTATGGTATCTTCTTTGGCACTTAGCAGTGCATCGGGTAGGCATCTTCTATTTTTCTTCATTCTTTAATTTCCTTTGTATCCTTCAAATGGTTATTTATTTGGTTGGAGTCTGTTTTGTTCATTAAGCAAACATGTCTTTGCTTTGAACATGTCTTTGATTTGATGGATACTTAAATTCCTCATCAAACATTTTTTTTGCTATGCATACGTTTTCTTTGGCCAACTCCAGCAATTTCCCACATTTTGACATGCAATCATGTTAACTCCCATTTTCTTTTGTAATCCAACACTTTCTATTTAGATAGATTACTTTAACAGTGACTTAATATTCTAATCATAAATGTATACAAAAATAAAATTACCTCCAAAACATTGCTACCTTTCCTAAACATTCAGCCTTGCCACAGTTTAATAAAAGGAAAGAACATTAAAAAGGATAAGCCACTATAATGATTAGATGCTTTTCATAAGCCTAAAGGCATTGTGATTATTTAGACAGAAGAGAAGAAAGTCAAGTGAAAACCTGATAGTTATGTAGTCTCATGGTTTGCTCTTGAGAGGCTGATCACCAGCTTCCTTTTCTAGGAAGACAACAAAGTGGGCTTTGGCTACAACATAAATATATTGGGTTAGACAGTTTTACTACAGTAAGAACAATGGGATGAGTTGCTCAGGAAATTGTGAAATACTTTCTAATGATCTTTAAAGATATAACACAAATTCATCTGGATTTTAGGTGTGGTCCTGGTTAATGGCAAAGGGAAGGATCAAATAACTTCATGCTTTTTCCATTTAACATACCCAATAAATTCTTGATTAGGGGAAGGGAAAATGAGCAAGATACAGTCCAGTATTCTAAAAACAATCAGCCTTAGGGGATCATTTCAAAAGCATCTGTTTTGGACTTAAGTCTTTGGTACTTAACCAAATTGACTTCACACTGAAAAATTCTAGTGCCTGGGTTTTATAGGGTAGAAGAAAGACATGGAGTCAAGTGGTCAACACTTCATGTGAATATAAGCAATGAGATCCTTCTTGCTGTCTTTCTTTTGACTGCTCTGGGCAATATCAAATTAGTTTCAGTGGTTTGATTATAGGCCAAGATTCTGGCAACAGATTGTAGTCTTACCTTGTTTTCCTCAATCTCAGTGGATCTCTCTCTCTTTTTTCCCCCCTTAGGCTGAGGGTAAAAAGCTGGGATTGGTAGGCTGGGTCCAGAACACTGACCGGGGCACAGTGCAAGGACAATTGCAAGGTCCCATCTCCAAGGTGCGTCATATGCAGGAATGGCTTGAAACAAGAGGAAGTCCCAAATCACACATCGACAAAGCAAACTTCAACAATGAGAAAGTCATCTTAAAGTTGGATTACTCGGACTTCCAAATTGTAAAATAATGGCCTGAATTTAAGTTTTCTAAGATAAACTCAGTGGTTTGGTTTTTATTGTTAATAGAGATAGAACTATTTTGTGTTATATTAGCATTAGTCAATAAGTTATTTTAATGTCAGATATTTGAATGTTATTATATATGACCTGTATGATGGAAGGATTACAACTGTACACAAATTTAATCAATAAAAACGTTAGAACCTTCTGCTTAGAGTACTTTTTAAAAATCTTCAGTGAACTTCCTTTTCGGCGAAATAAGAGGTATTTATTCAGTAAACATTCGTGGGAAGAGGATTTTGAGGTAATTTAAAGAAGTCTGAAAGAAAAAAGTTATGTTACTTAGTCATTTCTTTAAATGGTTTCTATGAAATGTTCTTCAAGAAATTGCATGCCTAATAAGAACAAATACCACAAGTTCAATTTGTTAGCTCTGTTCACATGATGTTTGGATGAATTACTTCTGCTGTTGTTTCTTTTCTCTGGGTAAGGAATTCACATAAAGTTATGTTACGGGCTGAACTGTGTCCCACCAAATTCATATGTTAAAGTCCCAGTCCCCAGTACCTCAGAAAGTGACTGTATTTGGACACAGAGCCTTTAAAGAGGTGATTAAGGTTGAATGAGGCTGTGAGGGTGGGCCCTACTCCAGTCTGACTGGTGTTCTTATAAGACAACATACTGGACATAGACACGTGTGCAAAAATGAAAGACCCTGTGAAAATGGCCATCTACAACCCAAGGAGAGGCGTCAGAAGAAATCATTGCTGCCAACACCTTGATCTCAGACTTCCAGTCTCTAGACCTCAGAGGAAATAGACTGCTGCTGCTTAAGTTACTCAGTCTGAGGTATTTTGTTATGGCAGCCCTAGCTATAGTAATAATCATAAACAGTTATCAGGATTTTGCTTAATCAGCCCTAGAAGACTGGTTGGTTGGGTTTGGTTAGTCACTAAACTAGTATATATCAAATGCTTACCAGGTCTGACAAATTTGTTGTAAATTCCACTTTAAATAAATTCTCAATGAAAATGAGATAGAAAGCAAAAACTAAGGACTGGTTAACAATTTCAAAACACTTTATTCTCACAGCATTCTCAGAGTTCTGCTCTCCTTTAGTTATAAAAGAAGCTGTGGTGGCATTGGGGAGATTCAAGTCAGTGAAGAGAGTCTTGGTGTTGTCGTCTGTAAATTAAGAGTTGAGCAAAGGCCGGGTGTGGTGGCTCACACCTGTAATCCCAACACTTTGGGAGGCCAAGGCGGGCAGATTACCTGAGGTCGGGAGTTTAAGACCAGCCTGACCAACATGGAGAAATCCCAGGCTCTATGCAAAATACAAAATTAGCCGAGCGTGGTGGCGCATGGCTGTAATCCCAGCTACTCGGGGAGGCTGAGGCAGGAGAATCTCTTGAACACAGGAGGCGGAGGAGGTTGTGGTGAGCTGAGATCACGCCATTGAACTCCAGCCTGGGCAACAGCCTCCGTCTCAAAAAAAAAAAAAGAGTTGAGTTAGACAGTTTCTCAATCTTTTCCAGCTCCAAATGCTATAATTCTAAGATGGAAGCCTCTGGAATTATTCATTCATTCAGTGCCTACCATAAGCCAGGCACTGCTCTTAGTAACTGGGATACAGCAGTAAACAAAATATATAAACTCCTTACCTTCACATAGCTTACATTCTAGGGAGAGAAGACAATAAGCAAACATAAAATATATATTGAATTAAACTGTAGTTAAGAGCAAAGGTGAAAATGAGAAAAAAAGGAAAGGGAACACACGGGAAAAAAAAAAAAACATAAAAACAAAAGTAAAAGTTACGACATAGTCTTTCACACCATGCCAAAAGGAGATAAGGATTGAGACTGTAGGTACCCGTTCACTGAACCCTGGGATGCGGATCCCTGTGGGGAAACACCTGATGCGCATGCGCACTGGTGTGTCGTGACCTGGCGCGCCCCCTCCGAAGCGCATGCTCGTGGACTCGCACGTGCACGAGCCTCAAGACCCAAGGTGCGCGCGTCGGCGTCCCGGGTGGTTGGTGTCCGAGAATTGGTTAAGCGGGACTCAAGGTGACTCTGGGGGAAGCACGCGACGAAAAGATGTTGCCGGGGGCTCTTCTAACACCAGAAGGGCCTGATGATGGCTGCGCGCAGCTTTCGGAGCCGGATGCGCTAGGACCCCGGAGGCCCGGCGGCCTGGCGGCAGGGCGGGCCCGGTTTGGGGACAAGGACGGGGCTGGCTGGGGAGGGGCTGGGCCTGGCGGGAAGGCGGCGCTGCCCTGGACGCGGCCCGCGCGGCGCTCCCAGGCCCCCGGGCCCTGGATCCAGGCCCGTGCGTTCCGTCAGTCCCAGGCGCTGGGAGGCGTCATAAGGAAATCGTTGGGTTTACATTAATCGGAATACTTGTTAAACGTTTGCCCCTCACTTGCTGCAGGCTGCGAAGTGCATTTGCTTAGAAAGCAGCAGAAGTTCTGCAGTTAGAGCCCTGATTTTCCCGAGTTTGGAAAACCAACCCCATCGCCTACAGGGGGCTCCCCCATGCGGCTCTCACTGATGGAGAAGAGGGGGAGACCTTTAATGGCACTAGAATCTTAGGGTTTGGGTTTTTTAAGTGTTTTTTGGTTTTGTGCTTTTACTTGCAGGAAAACTTAAAATCAAATTCAGGCAGCCCCATGCCATCATTATTATTACCAAGGTAGTTTATGCCCGTCTGTAAAGACCAAAAGAATATTAATAATAATGACCTTCTGGCCGGGCGCGGTGGCTCACACCTGTAATCCCAGCACTTTGGGAGGCCAAGGCGGGAGGATCACGTGAGTTCAGGAGTTTGAGACCAGGCTGGTCAACATGGTGAAACCCCATCTCTACATAAAAGACAAAAATTAGCCAGGCGTGGTGGTGCGCGCCTGTAATCCCAGCTACTGGAGAGGCTGAGGCTGGAGGATTGCTTGAGCCCAGGAGGTGCAGGCTGCAGTGCCGAGATTGTGTCATTGCACTCCAGCCTGGGTGACAGAGCAAGACCCTGTTTCAGAAAAGAATAATAACGACCTTCTAAAAACATCAGAGTAATACATGAACAGGATTTAACAATCGAATGGCAAAGAAAGGTTTATATGAAAAGGAATTTTCCTGCTTTATCTTTCCCCATTCCCAGCCTCTTTCCCTGAGGTGACTATACTTAACCATAATAATAATAATCTCTTAATGCCCCCAATTTCTCTTTGATTACAATATGATTCTTAAAATTTCTTCCTGTTGCTTCACCTTATTGCAATGTCTTAGCAATTCATTATAAGTATTTTTCTAAAAGTCATGGTTATTGTGTAATGTATAAATGTTATGAAACTAGCTTGGACATTTTTGTCATGAATAATTTCTATCTAATGTTCCTTAGCTGTATTTAATTTAGGCATCTGTTTTTGGTGAAGTGGTTAGAATTTTGAATACTGTCTTTACCGGTCAACTTCAAGTGTAATTATGATTTCACTTTAGGACATGTGGGATTTAGAAAGGAGCATTGAAAATTATGAAATTATGAATGTTTCTTTGGATGTTAATTCATTGCACCAAGCATGAGCTGTGCCTAGAGATCAGTGGTATAACTTTGTTTTGCTTTGTTTCACAATTTGGTTTAATAAGAGCGATTTCATTTACCTCAAATGCTATTTCTTCATAATGCTTGAAAGAAATGTGTAATGCTGAAGCTTTGATTATGTGTATGTGTGTGGTTTTTTTCTCTTATAGGCAATTATTTCCAGTCAGAGAAGGAAACCAGTGCCTGGCATTCTCACCATCTTTCTACCTACCATGATCAAGTGCTTGTCAGTTGAAGTACAAGCCAAATTGCGTTCTGGTTTGGCCATAAGCTCCTTGGGCCAATGTGTTGAGGAACTTGCCCTCAACAGTATTGATGCTGAAGCAAAATGTGTGGCTGTCAGGGTGAATATGGAAACCTTCCAAGTTCAAGTGATAGACAATGGATTTGGGATGGGGAGTGATGATGTAGAGAAAGTGGGAAATCGTTATTTCACCAGTAAATGCCACTCGGTACAGGACTTGGAGAATCCAAGGTTTTATGGTTTCCGAGGAGAGGCCTTGGCAAATATTGCTGACATGGCCAGCGCTGTGGAAATTTCATCCAAGAAAAACAGGACAATGAAAACTTTTGTGAAACTGTTTCAGAGTGGAAAAGCCCTGAAAGCTTGTGAAGCTGATGTGACTAGACCAAGCGCTGGGACCACTGTAACAGTGTATAACCTATTTTATCAGCTACCTGTAAGGAGGAAATGCATGGACCCTAGACTGGAGTTTGAGAAGGTTAGGCAGAGGATAGAAGCTCTCTCACTTATGCACCCCTCCATCTCTTTCTCTTTGAGAAATGATGTTTCTGGTTCCATGGTTCTTCAGCTCCCTAAAACCAAAGACGTATGTTCCCGATTTTGTCAAATTTATGGATTGGGAAAGTCCCAAAAGCTGAGAGAAATAAGTTTTAAATATAAACAGTTTGAGCTTAGTGGCTATATCAGCTCTGAAGCACATTACAATAAGAATATGCAGTTTTTGTTTGTGAACAAAAGACTAGTTTTAAGGACAAAGCTACATAAACTCGTTGACTTTTTATTAAGGAAAGAAAGTATTATATGCAAGCCAAAGAACGGTTCCACCAGTAGGCAAATGAATTCAAGTCTTCGGCACCGGTCTACCCCAGAACTCTATGGCATATATGTAATTAATGTGCAGTGCCAATTCTGTGAGTATGATGTGTGCATGGAGCCAGCCAAAACTCTGATTGAGTTTCAGAACTGGGACACTCTCTTGTTTTGCATTCAGGAAGGAGTGAAAATGTTTTTAAAGCAAGAAAAATTATTTGTGGAATTATCAGGTGAGGATATTAAGGAATTTAGTGAAGATAATGGTTTTAATTTATTTGATGCTACTCTTCAGAAGCGTGTGACTTCCGATGAGAGGAGTAACCAGGGCAGTTTCCAGGAAGCATGTAATAATATTTTAGATTCCTATGAGATGTTTAATTTGCAATCAAAAGCTGTGAAAAGAAAAGCTACTGCAGAAGACATAAGCACACAGAATTCTAGGGATTTAGAAGCTATCAGAAAAAATACAAATGATGCATTTTTATACATTTATGAATCAGGTGGTCCAGGCCATAGCAAAATGACAGAGCCATCTTTACAAAACAAAGACAGCTCTTGCTCAGAATCAAAGATGTTAGGACAAGAGACAATTGTAGCATCAGAAGCAGGAGAAAATGAGAAACATAAAAAATCTTGCCTGGAACATAGCTCTTTAGAAAACCCATGTGGAACCAGTTCAGAAATGTTTTTAAGCCCTTTTCAGACACCATGTCACTTTGAAAAGAGTGGGGAGGATCTAGAAATATGGAAAGAAAGTACTACTGTTAATGACATGGCTGCCAACATCATGAAAAATAATAGAATTCAGAATCAACCAGAGAGATTTAAAGATGCTACTGAAGTGGGATGCCAGCCTCTGCCTTTTGCGACAACATTATTGGGAGTACACAGTGCTCAGACAGAGAGGGAGAAAAAAAAAGTGCCTAGCAATTGTGGAAGAAGAAATGTTTTTAGTTACGGACGAGTTAAATTATGTTCCACTGGCTTTATAACTCATATAGTACAAAATGAGAAAACTAAATCAACTGAAACAGAACATGCATTTAAAAATTATGTTAGACCTGGTCCCACACGTGCCCAAGAAACATTTGGAAATAGAACATGTCATTCAGCTGAAACTCTAGACCTCAAAGATTTAGCCGGCACTTTGAGTAAAGAATCTGGTCAATTGCCCAACAAAAAAATTTGCAGAACAAATGTAAGTTGTGGGCTAGAGAATGAACCTACAGCAACTTATGCAAAGTTTTCTACTTTTCAGGAAGATAGCAAAAAATCACAAACAGGTTGCATATTATCTGATATATCCCCCGCTTTCCCCTGGTATAGACACGTTTCAAATGATATCAAGAAAACAGATAAATTAATTGTTTCCTCCAAACCAATCGTCCGTAAGAAGCTAAGCTTGAGTTCACAGCTAGGATCTTTAGAGAAGTTTAAGAGGCAATATGGGAGGGTTGAAAATCCTCTGGATACAGAAGTAGAGGAAAGTAACGGAGTCACTACCAATCTCAGTCCTCAAGTTGAACCTGACATTCTGCTGAAGAACAAGAACCGCTTAGACAACTCTGATGTTTGTAAAATCACTACTATGAAGCATAGTGATTCAGATAGTAGTTGCCAACCAGCAAGCCACATCCTTGACTCAGAGAAGTTTCCATTCTCCAAGGATGAAGATTGTTTAGAACAACAGATGCCTAGTTTGAGAGAAAGCCCCATGACCCTGAAGGAGTTATCTCTCTTTAATAGAAAACCTTTGGACTTTGAGAAGTCATCTGAATCACTAGCCTCTAAATTATCCAAACGGAAGGGTTCTGAAAGAGAAACTCAAGCAATGGAGATGATGAGTCATTTTAATGAACTTCCAAATTCAGATTCCAGTAGGAAAGAGAGCAAGTTGTGCAGTGTGTTAACACAAGATTTTTGTATGTTATTTAAAAATGAACATGAAAAAACAGAGAATGGTGTCATCCCAACATCAGATTCTGCCACACAGGATAATTCCTTTAATAAAAATAGTAAAACACATTCTAACAGCAATACAACAGAGAACTGTGTGATATCAGAAACTCCTTTGGTATTGCCCTATGATAATTCTAAAGTTACCAGTAAATATTCAGATGTTCTTATCAGAGCTTCAGAACAACACACAGGAAGTCCGGACTCTCCCAGTGGAATGTTAATGAATCTGGTAGAAGATGCCACAGGTGACCAAAATGGAATTTGTTTTCAAAGTGAGGAATCTAAAGCAAGAGCCTGTTCTGAAACGGAAGAGTCAAACACATGTCGCTCGAATTGGCAGCAGCATTTCGATGTAGCCCTGGGGAGAATGGTTTATGTCAACAGAATGACTGGACTCAGCACATTCATTGCCCCAACTGAGGACATTCAGGCTGCTTGTACTAAAGACCTGACAACTGTGGCTGTGGATGTCATACTTGAGAATGGTAAGTATGTACTGTTCATGCGCATGAGATGCTTTTGAAAATGGAAATGCTGGACAAGGAGTAAGATCCTCATTATCCAAAGAGATTATCTCAACAGATAGAACATTTTGAAGACCACTTATAAAACATACGTTGTATTTTCATGCTATATGAAGATTATCTACGTCCAACACTAGTTTTTTTTTTCTTTTTTTTCTTTTTGAGACGGTGTCTTGCTCTGTCACCCAGGCTGGAGTGCAGTGGTGCCACCTCGGCTCACTGAAACCTCTGCCCCCACCCCCGGTTCAAGTGATTCTCCTGCCTCAGTCTCCCATGTAACTTGGATTACAAGAGTGTACCACCATGCCCAGCTACATTTTTTTATTTTTAGTAGAGACAGGATTTTACCATGTTGGCCAGGCTGGTCTCAAACTCCTGGCCTCAAATGATCCACCCGCCTCAGCCTCCCAAAGTGCTGGGATTATAGGTGTGAGCCACTGCACCCAGCCTCTATGTCCAACACTATTTAAATGGAGAATACAGTTAAAAGATGTCAGTGTGTGTATGTGTAAGAAAGGGGGTGATGGGTATATATCTAGAATAACAATAAAAAAGGGGGTGAGACTGTCCAATTTTAATGAAATGATACTATTAATAGTTGGGAAGATCCACAGTACTTTCCTACCTTGTTTTCCCTTCCTGTCAAATGCCCAACTTTCCTAGAAACTTGTCTTTAAAGGTGCCTGCGGTGTCAGCATGGTATTTTACTGGAACTTTCTCTGCATGGCTTCCAGGTTAAGGGCCAGAATGATTCTGTAATCATCCTAGGTTTTCCAGTAAAATCTGTGGCTTAGTACAGTACTACATTTATGAGCTTTTTCTTTCTGGAAAGTAGGACTTGTGCATGAATTTTCAAAATATAGGTCAAGTGTGTACTTTCATGACTATACTTTTCAAGTGTACTTTATTGTAATGCATATGGTAAAATCTCCTTGATCTCTTTATGTTACAAGTAGCTGTTATTCAGGAAGACAATGATATGGCATTTATTTATTTATTTATTTGAGACAGAGTTTCACTCTTGTTGCCCAGGTTGGAGCATAGTGGCATAATCCTGGCTCATTGCAACCTCCGCCTCCCAGGTTCAAGCAATCCTCCTGCCTTAGCCTCCCAAGTAGCTGGGATTACAGGCATCTGCCACCACACCCGGCTAATTTTTTGTATTTTTGTAGAGACGGGGTTTCACCATGTTGGCCAGGCTTCTCTCAAACTCCTGACCTCAGGTGATCCACCTGCCTCGGCCTCCCAAAGTGGTGGGATTATAGGTGTGAGCCACTGTACCCAGCCAATATAGCTTTTAGATCATACCACAGGGCTACATTTGAGCCTGCACTAGGACTCTGGGTTCACAGTCCACATTTAAAGTGATACTGCTTTGGCAGTGTGTTGGGAGCCAGATGTTGGGAGGTGATAAACCTGATTTCCATCTGGCTATCATCTTGGCTTTGTACTAGGAGGATAAACATTACATCTGTATCCATATTAAAAATTTTGAATGCTGCAGAAGAATGGAACATGTATAAATGTAGTTATAAGTCAATTTCTAATTTCTCCTGACCATGAGTACCTCTAGCAGGAAGCTGTGATTTCTTTAAGGTTAAATGAGACCTTTACTTTTCAGTGGTTTTCTGTTTTTTCCTTATGAAAAAAAAAATCACTGTAGTAACTTCAGTAGTATTTCATAGTATTTTGTAGTGTTCATTAGGAGAAAACTATTTCTTTCACTGTTGTTCCTGAGACTATCAAGTTGCGCTTAAAGCCACTTTATGTGCTTTTCAATCTATGTGGTTTTATGTCTGACTTATATTGAAGGCTTATCAGAGGTAAATCTACAGCACTGACACCTTATCTTCCTGAAATGCAACTGCTTCTGATATGGTGCCAAAAAATAACTGGATTACATTATACTGTGAGATAGCTGTTGCTAAAAGAAAGGGGGAAATCTTAGCTGCCATACTCAACATAAATATCTCTTCCCTTCGAATCTAGATGTTTAAAACACTTTAACCTACTTAACATTCTGGATTAGCATACTTTTTTATGAACTTTTGAAAGCCATGTTAACTCATAGTTTCCTAATGAAAAATATTTTTGGTATAGAAAGAAGTTCCATGAACAGATGGCTCCTCAGTACCCTGCTACCTTTCTGGAAATGGCCGATATACATCATGACATTAGGACATTGTCAAACTTTACATAAAAGTGTTACATGAGATAAATTGTTAAAAGATAATTTTTTTTTTTTTTTTGAGACGGAGTTTTGCTCTTGTTGCTCAGGATAAAGTGAAATGGTGCGATCTCGCCTCACTGCAATCTCTGCCTTCTGAGTTCAAGCAATTCTCCTGCCTCAGCCTCCTGAATAGCTGGGATTACAGGAATGCGCCACCACGCCTGGCTAATTTTGTATTTTTAGTAGAGATGGGATTTCTCCATGTTGGTCAAACTGGTCTCAAACTCCCAACCTCAGGTGATCTGCCCGCGTCAGCCTCCCAAAGTGCTGGGATTACAGGCATGAGCCACTGGCCTAAAAGATAAATTTTAGTGTACAGAAAAGAGGATCTATAAAGGTGATTTTGAGTAGTAGTGTCAAGTCCCCAAGCCTTGGTAATTTTTTCTTTAAAATGTATTTAATGCAGTTCTTTCTGTTAGTAGTTATAAACCTTATTTCAATTCATTATCTTAATTTTATCATTCTTAACCTCTCTAGGTTTAGTCCAACGGATTTATCTCTCATGTTTTCCTCCTGTTCTAAAGCTGTCAAATTCAGCATTGTTTCTAAAACTCAAATCTTATTATCCTTCATGGAGAAGAACAGCATTTGGGCCAGATCTTACTAGACTCTGGAGTTTGAATTGAGAACCTTTCATTTGTCCACCTGTTCACTTTTTCATGAAACATTTGTTGATCATCCACACTGTGCTAGATGCTGTCACATTGCAGGTTAACTGACTTTGCTTTCAGGAGTTCACAGGACTATTAGGGAAGATAGCTATCTAAACATAGTTGTATTATTTATAATGAGACAAATGTTAGGATAGAGACATACATTGGAGATAAGAGACATAAGTTGGAGATCTGTGAAGGTTGCACCAAGGTATAGGTGACAATTAAGTACTGCTGTATGTTTAACACAGGGCTTCGCTGGATCATTTTTTGTCGTAGTGTTTGCCCTATGCATTGTAGGATATTTAGCAGCATCCGTGGCCTTTATCTGCTAGATGCTAGTAGAATGTAGAACCCTTTACTTAAGTTGTGACAATGAAAAGTGTCTCAAGCCAGGCACGGTGGCTCACGCCTGTAATGCCATCACTTTGGCAGGCCGAGGCGGGCGGATCACAAGGTCAAGAGTTTGAGACCAGCCCGGCCAATATGGTGAAACCCCATCTCTACTAAAAATACAAAAAAATTAGCCAGGTGTGGTGACACATGCCTGTAATCCCAGCTACTTGGGAGGCTGAGGCAGGACAATTACTTGAACCCAGGAGGCGGAGCTTGCAGTAAGCTGAGATCATACCACTGCACTCCAGCCCGGGTGACAGAGCAAGACTCCATCTCCAAAAAAAAAAGAAAAGTGTCTCGAGACATTGCTGATGTCCCGTCGTGCAAAATGGCCCCCCATTGAGAATCACAGTGACCTATTCTAGGCCTTCATTCTGCCTGGTATGAATGGATAATGGAATTAAGCATTAATATAGAGTCCTATATTGACAGCATAATTTCATTAAAGGATTTCTGATTCTCAATCTGGTGTTTAGTAGTCTGCTTTATGTCTTGATTCAGTTTATGCAGAAAGAGGTTTTATGTGATTAAATTTTTAAAGAGTTTACTTGTATTTTAAGTTCACATTTCTAGGTTTTTCTTTCTTATATTTAGGGTCTCAGTACAGGTGTCATCCTTTTAGAAGCGACCTTGTTCTTCCTTTCCTTCCGGGAGCTCGAGCAGAGAGGACTGTGATGAGACAGGATAACAGAGGTAGGGGTGGCAGAGACTGCTGGGGCACCCAGTACACATCGTACCACCTAACTCAAAAAACAAAGCAGGCTTGCATTAAGCTTGATCAGTGCCAGCTGTGCTGTACTGGAATCAGGAATTCCCCATGGCGCTATTTAACAGTGGAACTAATTAATTTAGTGCATGCATTTAGATCAGAAATTACTATTCCAGACTTGAGGTCAATATTTGCTGATTATGCATAGTCTGTGGTGTCTTGTAATTAGGGGACATGTTTCTTATTTTTAAAAAGGCTGGACTTACCCTCCAAGTTGCTGCAGTTTTATGTAAGCAAAACTCTTCAAAAAAAAGCTACAGACATCAATTTTTTGCATTTGTTTAAAAATAGATAAGGTATATTTTATTTAAAGGCAGTAAGGCTACAAATTTGAGCCATAGCTTCTCTGTCAGTATTCCAAAATATATCTTGTAAACAGTTTGGAGAAAAGTTGTAATGCCAGAAGATACAGTCACCAACTCTAGTTTAAAAAGTAACAGATCAAAATAATTTAGAGATATACCAAACACTGAACATTTGTAGAATATAGAAACAATGTATGTGATCTTTGGTCTTGAGGCTACAGCTCACCAAACAGGAAATGCCATTCCTTCCTTTCCCTGTGGTTCTGGATGCCAACTTTACCTGTTCCCTTTTGCCCTAGATACTGTGGATGATACCGTTAGTAGCGAATCGCTTCAGTCTTTGTTCTCAGAATGGGACAATCCAGTATTTGCCCGTTATCCAGAGGTGGGTCTGTAGGAGTTTTTCTTTGTCTTTTTTTTTTTTTTTTTTATTGTTTTTATTTTGAGATGGAGTTTCACTCTTGTTGCCCAGACTGAAATGCAATGGCACGATCTCGGCTCATGTAACCTCTGCTTCCCAGGTTCAAGCAATTCTCCTGCCTCAGTCTCCCAAGTAGCTGGGATTACAGGCACCTGCTACCACGCCAGCTAATTTTGTATTTTTAGTAGAGATGGGGTTTCTCCATCTTGGTCAGGCTGGTCTCTAACTCCCAACCTCAGGTGATCTGCCCAACTCGGCCTCCCAAAGTGCTGGGATTACAGGTGTGAGCCATCACTCCTGGCCTTTCTTTGCCTGTTATTTTAAACTTTGAGTTTCAAGATGGGTACAGTGGCATGCACTTATAGTCTCAGCTACTCAGGAGGCTGAGGTGGGAGGATCACTTGAGACCAGGAGTTCAAGGCTATATAGTGTGCTGATTGTGCCTGTGACTAGGCACTGCACTATAGCCTGGGCAACATAGTGAGACTCCATCTCTTAAAAAATAAGTAAATTAATTAAAAATAAAATTTGAATTTTATTTAAGCTGGGTATGCCATGCAAGACTATACTAATTTGTAATTATGATTGGAAACTGGGCATATTTCCAAATAATTTATTTGGAAGTTACTGTTTAATGTATAGAGGAGAAATAAAATTTATAGCATTTTGGGAGCTTGGGCATTTTGGATTAAACATGTATAATCAATGTAAGAACAGCAAATGTGTTTACCACTCTCAGAAACCCTGACTTGTAGCTTTGGCACAATATTCAGGGTGGTGATAATAAAATTGTTATCATTAGATAAAGCCACACATCTTCTACTGGAGGAACAGTTCCTCATTGGCCCTGGGTGGATGTTCTCTCTTCGGTGTATTTTCACAGAATGTACTGTGCATGTTATAAACAGGTTGTATAATAGATGAGCATTTGTTTACCAATTCTTTCCTCAATATATCATTTGAGGACTTGATCATAGAACATAGACAAATTGTTGTTCTGAAACTATTTTTGTTTTGTCATTAATTTTATTTATAAGCAAAAATTGTTACATGAAGTCTTACATAAGACTTGTTTTTCACAGATTCTTTTGAATTTTTTTTTTTTTTTTTTTTTTTTTTTTTTTTTTTTTTTG
>NC_045439.1:31502810-31521673 GCF_002776525.5 Piliocolobus tephrosceles
AATTTTTTTTTTTTTTTTTTTTTTTTTTTTTTTTTTTTTTGAGGTGGAATCTCGCTCTGTCACCCAGGCTGGAGTGCAATGGTGTGATCTCAGCTCACGGCAAGCTCCGCCTCCCGGGTTCACGCCATTCTCCTGCCTCAGCCTCCTGAGTAGCTGGGACTACAGGCGCCCGCCACCACGCCCGACCAATTTTTTGTATTTTTTAGTAGAGATGGGGTTTCACCGTGTTAGCCAGGATGGTCTCAATCTCCTGACGTCATGATCCGTCCACCTCAGCCTCCCAAAGTGCTGGGATTACAGGCGTGAGCCACAGTGCCTGGCCAATTCTTTTGAATTTCTACAAATTCCCTGAATTAAACCCACCTCTAGTAGGCTATATAAAAATGAATGCTTTTAAAGCACTCTGATATCTTTGGTAAAACAGTTCTGCTGACACAAAAATTAAAATTTCAATTATATTTTGCTGAGTCTTTCTAGGTTGCTGTTGATGTAAGCAGTGGCCAGGCTGAGAGCTTAGCAGTTAAAATTCACAACATCTTGTATCCCTATCGTTTCACCAAAGAAATGATTCATTCAATGCAGGTAAAAGATTGACTTCAAAATCTCATAAATATATGTATAAGGCCTAACTCTTCTAAAATTTGATTTATTTAATGATATAGACCACCTCGGTCAAGGCACGTGTGTGTGTGTGTGTGTGTGTGTGTTCTTACCTTACTAGAACTTTTATCATCAGAAGAAAAAGCAAGGAATTAATTATAATTACAAAGAAAGAAATGTCTTTAGTAGTGTGAGTAGGTTTGGAGGGAATGAATTATGAATTTGGGCTGACAGTTTCAAGGATTCTCAAGGTTCTCCTGCAGAAGATTATATATTGACTTTATATTTGGCAATAATTTATAAATCAATAAAGTCCTTTAGTGAGCTTGTCCTTCAGTGTGCAACAGTGCCCTTTTAGAAATGGCCCTCTACTGTGTGAGCCTACGCAGGCTTGGGAAAGCCCATATTGAGGAGTCCATTCACAAAAGGGACCCTTTGTCTGATCTGCTTTTCTACTTTGCCTTCTGTTTACCACTGTGGCTGTCTTTATTCCCTTTGTTTTTAGTAAGGAAACAAATTGGGAGGCTAACAGATTTAGGCAAACTCCTAACCTGGCATTGACCTGGTACCAGAGCAGGCAAGCAGTTGATCCAGAAATAGACCCTGGGGCAGTGGTTAGGCTTGGGGGTATTGGGGAGCAACATGTACATAGACAGAGAGGAACCACCAAGGTCTAAAGCCACCAGTGGCTTTTAACTTCCTTCTTTAATAGACTAGCGGCCATGCACGGTGGCTCTCACCTATAATCCCAGCACTTTGAGAGGCCATCCTAGCTAATACGGTGAAACCCCGTCTCTACTAAAAAATACAAAAAATTAGCCGGGCGTGACGGCGGGTGCCTGTAGTCCCAGCTACTCAGGAGGCTGAGGCAGGAGAATGGCGTGAACCCGGGAAGCGGAGCTTGGAGTGAGCCAAGATCATGCCACTGCACTCCAGCCTGGGTGACAGAGTGAGACTCCGTCTCAAAAAAAAAAAAAAAAAAAAAAAATTTTTTTAAATACATAAATAAAAATAAATAGACTAGTTCCTCCAAAATAGTTTTCCTTGCTTTCATATAAATTTTAAAAATTTATTTCGGCCTGTATGTTAGCAATCTCTGGTCACATGACCTGTTCTCAAGAGTCACTCTGTTGGGAACATCTCAGGCCTTCTCTAAAGTATTGCTAGCACACCACTCTGAGAAGTGGGTGTCTGTCTTCCCCTGTCGCCTCCCTCCCCTTACATCTTCTGATCACTCCACCTGTCCATTCTTTCATCCTTCCTAGTGACTGTTTCTGGTTCATCAGAACCTTACCCAGTCTCCGAGAAAGGAGTGTGATAAGGCAAACAACTCTAAATAAAATACAGTTCTGTATCTTTCTATGCAGATAAACCTTTGCTAATTTTTATTTAGTGTTGTACCACTTATTTGAATGTCTGACAGGTTCTCCAGCAAGTGGATAGCAAGTTTATTGCCTGTTTGATGAGCACTAAGACTGAAGAGAATGGCGAGGCAGGTAAGAATAGAGGTTAGCCTGAATGACTAACCAGCTGGTCTTCTTGTAACGTTTTTTTAATGATTATTTTTGGTATATTTCAATGATTTGGATGGATCAGGGAAAGCCAATCTAAACTAAGAATATTATGAAGGCTGGGTGCGGTGGCTCACACCTGTAATCCCAATACTTTGGGAGGCGAGGCAGGTGGATGGCTTGAGGCCAGGAGTTCAGGACCAGCCTGAGCAACATGGCAAAACCCTGTCTCTACTAAAAATACAAAACTTAGCTGGGCAAGGTGGCATGTATCTGTAGTCCCAGCTACTCAGGAGGCTAAGGCACAAGAATCGCTTGAACTTGGGAGGCAGATGATGCAGTGAGCCGAGATTGTGCTATTATACTCCAGCCTGGGTGACAGACATTTAGTTTTATGTTCATACACATACATATACTCAGGATGCACATTAAACGATCAAGAGTATTTACTTTGGGAGTGAAAATGAGGGTGTGCAAAGGAAGTATTTCATCTTTTACTTTTTTTGTCTTTTTTATTTTTTCCTTTTTGTGGAGAACGGGGTCTCGCTATATTGCCCAGGCAGGTCTAGAACTCCTGGGCTTAAATTGTCCTTCCACCTCTGCCTCCCTAAGAGCTGGGATTACAGGCGTGAGCCACCATGCCTGGCCCATCTTTTACTCTTTTAAATATTTTCTATTGTTTGACCTTTTAATAATATTTTCATGTTTTCCCTTTATAATAATAGAAAGTGTATACAATGAACTCGTCATGGAGGAAGAGATACAAGATGCTCTAAGAACAGTATTGGGAGATTTGATTTCATCAGGGAGTTCAGGGAAGTGCTTCTTGGTAAAATGAGGTCAGAATATGAATACGAATTAACTAAGTAAAGAAAGGAGGGAATAACATAATGCAATTTGTGATTTATTCTCCTCAGTGAGTGGAAACAGAGCAAGGGGAACTAGAGATGAGGCTAGAGAAGTAGGTAGGAGTCAGATCTTAAATGCCAGCTACAAGCTTTGCTTTGTCCCAACACCATTGGAAACCATTGAAAGCTTTTTTTTTTCTTTTTCATTTTTTATCATTTGTATTTTGATGTTGTTTTTGGGGTGGTACGTGTCACATCACATTTGCATTTTAAAAAGATTGCTCTGGTTGCAGTGTGAAGAATGGAGTAGGAGTAGGGGTGGAGTTCCAGTTAACTGTAGAGTGACTGTTAAAAGAATATTATAAGGCCGGGCATGGTGGCTCAAGC
Organism: Piliocolobus tephrosceles; assembly: GCF_002776525.5. Taxonomy (NCBI): domain Eukaryota; kingdom Metazoa; phylum Chordata; class Mammalia; order Primates; family Cercopithecidae; genus Piliocolobus; species Piliocolobus tephrosceles. The sequence goes on from NC_045439.1 coordinate 31,506,157, forward strand.
CTGTAATCCCAGCACTTTGGGAGCCCGAGACGGGCGGATCACGGGGTCAGGAGATTGAGACCATCCTGGCTAACACGGTGAAACCCCATCTCTACTAAAAATACAAAAAAATCTAGCCGGGCGAGGTGGCGGGCGCCTGTAGTCCCAGCTACTCAGGAGGCTGAGGCAGGAGAATGGCATAAACCCGGGAGGCGGAGCTTGCAGTGAGCTGAGATCCGGCCACTGCACTCCAGCCTGGGTGACAGAGCGAGACTCCATCTCAAAAAAAAAAAAAAAAAAAAAGAATATTATAATATCTGAGACATGGTTAGATGGGACCAGGGTGGACTAGAGAGTAGTGAATGTATTGGAAAGATATTTAGGAGATAGAGTCAGCAGGGTTTGGTGATGGATTGGATATGGGGAAGGTATGTAAAAGATGACTTCTGGTGTTCTGGCCTCCATAGCTGAGTGGATGATGTTGCAGGACCTGGGTTGCAGGCAGAGCAGAGAGGATGAAAATCATGAGTTCAGTCTAAGTTCTCTTTGAAATGCTCCAGAAGAGATGTCAAGGCAGCCGGGCGTGGTGGCTCATGCCTGTAATCCCAGCACTTTGGGAGGCTGAGGTAGGCGGATCACGAGGTCAAGAGATTGAGACCATCCTGCCCAACATGTTGAAACCCAGTCTCTACTAAAAATACAAAAATTAGCTGGACATGGTGGCAGGCGCCTGTAATCCCAGCTACTTGGGAGGCTGAGGCAGAGAATTGCTTGAACCCAGGAGGCGGAAGTTGCTGTGAGCCAAGATCACACCACTGCACTCCAGCCTGGGCGACAGAGCAAGACTTTGTCTCAAAAAAAAAAAAAAAAAAAAAAATGTCAAGAATGTGGTTGGATATTACAAGTCTGGCCTAGAGAAGTGTTCTGACATGGAGATACAAATTTGAGCCATCAGATGCAGAAAAGTGGTCACTGAAACCCTGGATATAAATGTTACCACCTAGAAAAAAAAAATGAAGAGTGAGGAGAGGTCTTGAATCTAGAATAATTCTAGCACGTAAGAGCTGGGTAGAAGAGGATGAACCAGCAAAAGAGACTGTGAAGGAACAGCTAGAGAAATAGGAAGAAAACAGAAGAATGTTGTGTTGGAAAACCAAGACATCATGCCAAACACTGCCGAAACATTAAGTAAGATGAGGACCATCTGATTTTGTGACAGTAGAGATCAGGGATTTTAGCAAGTGAGAGCTGTTTCAGAGAATAGACAGGACAAGATGCTGATGGTGCTAATGGAGACTGCAAGGACATACTCAGGAATGTGCCTGTGACATGGAAGAGAGGGACCACAGGGGGTGAGGGTGACAGAGGACTTTTTTTTTTTTTTTAATGGGAGAATCTTGAGCATATTTACAAGGGATGCTTGATGGGATAAAGTTCCTGAAAAGGCCTGAGTGGCTGAGCCCTGAGCAGCAGTGGAGGGCTGGCTCCAGCTTAATAGCACCTGCAGGCAAGTGCTTCTAAAGTTTTAGAGCATTTATTCTCTATGTATTTCAAAATATTCCCTTTACCTTGTTTAGCAATGTCATAGTGGATCAAAGGCAAATTAACCTAAAGCTCTGTGAGAATTACCATGAATATAGAATTTGTGAAGATCAAATTCTTGTAGTTTTACTATTTCTAGAAAAGTTATATATATATATATATATTTTGAGACAAAGTTTCCCTCTTCTTGCCCAGGCTGGAGTGCGATGGCGCGATCTTGGCTCACTGCAACCTCCACCTCCTGGGTTCAAGTGGTTCCCCTGCCTGAGCCTCCAGGGCAGCTGGGATTACAGGCGCCACCACCACGCCCACTAATTTTGTATTTTTAGTAGAGACGGGGTTTCTCCATGTTGGCCAGGCTGGTCTCGAATTCCTGACCTCAGGTGATCCGCCCACCTCGGCCTCCCAAAGTGCTGGGATTACAGACGCGAGCCACTGCACCCAGCCAATTTTTTTTTTTTTTTTAAGTTTTCATTATCTGGAATTCTTTGTTGTTTTTGAGATGTCAGAATCTCTACTAATGGTACTCAAGATGGATGTAGCCACGAAATCTGCAGATGTTAAAAGAAGCAAAATGGATCTGTTGAAATTTCTCTTTTTTTTCTTTCCTTTTTATTTGAGACGGAGTCTTGCTCTGTTGCCCAGGTGGGATTGCAGTGGTGCAATCTCAGCTCACTGCAGTCCCCCTCTCCCGGGCTCAAGGAATTCTTCTGCCTCAGCCTCCCAAGTAGCTGGGAGTATAGGCACGCACCACCACACCCTGCTAATTTTTGTATTTTTAGTAGAGATAGGGTTTCACAACGTTGGTCAGCTGATCTTGAATTCCTGACCTCAAGTGATCTACCCTCCTCAGCCTCCCAAAGTGCTGGGATTACAGTCATGAGCCACAGGGCCCAGCCAGAATCTGCGTTTTAATAAGATCCCCGGGTGGTATGTGTGCCCATGAACGTTTGAGAAGCCCAAGTCTAAGGCAGGACAAACATGGCCCGAGGGGAATCCGGGCATCACCTGTTTCTGTACAGCCAGGGAGATGAGAATGGTTTTTACATTTTTTAATAGTTGGGGAAAAAAAAGAAGACTATTTCTTCACACATTAAAATTATATGAAATTAGTATTTCAGTGTCCATAAATAAAGTTTTTTTGGAACACAGCTACAATATTCACATATTATCTGTGGCTGCTTTGGCTCAAAAAGAATTGTTGAGGAGTCATGACAGAAATTGTGTGGCCCAAGAAACCTAAAATATTTATGATCTGGCCCTTCAGAAAACGTTCACCAGCTTGTGATCTAAAGTGCACTGGAAGTACATTCTTTATGGGTTTCCAAGTAGCTTGTACACCAAGGATAGCTAATTATAACAATGTGTTGTTTAGTGATCCTTTATCATATTAAAGTTGAATTAATAAGGCAAAATCAGTATTTAAACATAAGAATTATACATTCAAGCTTCAAACTTGAGGAAACGCCACTTTGACTTTTTGTTTTTTTTTTTAAGATGGAGTTTCACTCTGTTGCCAGGCTGGAGTGCAGTGGCCCAATCTTGGCTCACTGCAACGTATGCCTCCTGGGTTCAAGTGATTCTCCTGCCTCAGCCTCCTGAGTAGCTGGGACTACAGGCGTGTGCCACCATCCTCAGCTAATTTTTGTATTTTTAGTAGAGACAGGGTTTCACCATACTGGCCAGGATGGTCTCGATCTCTTGACCTCGTGATCCACCCGCCTTGGCCTCCGAATGTGCTGGGATTACAGGCATGAGACACTGCACCCAGCCCTGACTTTGTTTTCTAAATGAGATACTGGTGAACTAAAGAGTTTCTTAGTTTACCTTTTGTTTCCTAAAAAATGAAATTATGGGGAAAATAATAAATTTATAGGATAAAACTTACTAATACTGGTAATCTCTGGGGAGAGAAACTAGAAGGGGTGGGAGCAAAGGTATAAAGGAGACCTTATTATATTCCCTTTTGTGCCTTTCAGAATTGGAGCTGGGATCCAAACTTATGGGATAAGTTTGCTATCATTTTCCCCATAATTTCATGTTTTAGGAAATAAAAGGTACAATTGTTAATACTCAGAATGTTTTGTCTTATGCTGTTGTTAGATAGTTTGAATTAAACCTTGTCTCTCCTCACACACGATGGGCGTCATCTTGCTCTGAGAATCTGAAAGTTCACAATCCTTGCTCATCTAGGTGGAAACCTGCTCGTGCTGGTGGATCAGCATGCTGCCCATGAGCGTATCCGTCTGGAGCAGCTTATCATTGGTAAGGATCTGCTCGCAGCCAGAATAAATTTGAGACTCCCAGCAGAATCAGTATTCCTCAAAGAGCTTTTCTAACTGTGACTGTTGTGAGAAAGCACACTTTGTACTGTATGTTTAAAAATTAAACTAAAGTCTTCCAGTTTGCCTGTGTTATAACTGAAAGAATGTGGTAGTTCACTAATTGAAAGATGTGGGTCTTATTTATGTGGTCAGAGGCGTATTTGCCGGATGTTAGGAACAACCCAGAGGTACTTGAGGACAGGCTGCTTACTCTGACATCCAGCACAAAGATCTGCCCCTCCATATGCCCGGTGATCTTGGCATGCCTTCCCACACTCCATCAGGCAGAGACCACTGGCAGCTCAGAAGGCCCAGTATGCTGTTTTGATTTTAAAATTTAGTTTGCTTTTGAATATGCAGTATAATCAAATAGACCCAATTCTGAAAGGCATAAAAGGGAATGTAATAAAGTCTCCTTTCTACCCGTGCCCCACCCCTCCTAGTTTCTGTCCCCAGAGACAACCAATATCACTGGTTTTTAAATCTATCTTTCCAAAGCAATATATGCTTTTTATTTTTATTTTTATTTTATTATTATTTTTTTTGAGATGGAGTTTCGCTCTTGTTGCCTAGGCTGGAGTGCAATGGCGTGATCTCGGCTCACCGCAACCTCCACCTCCCAGGTTCAAGCGATTCTTCTCCCTCAGCCTCCCTAGTAGCTGGGATTCTTCTCCCTCGGCCTCCTTAGTAGCTACCACACCCGGCTAATTTTGTGCTTTTAGTAGAGACGGGGTTTCTCCATGTTGGTCAGGCTGATCTCGAACTCCCAACCTCAGGTGATCCGCCCGCCTCAGCCTCCCAAAGTGCTGGGATTATAGGCATGAGCCACCAAGCCCCGCTTTTTTTTTTTTTTTTTTTTTTTTTGTGCTACCCTTTTCCTCATCATGAGGCAGTGTGTTCGCCAAGTGGTAAAATACCAGGAAAGTCTTTACTCCTGTGGCCAATGAATAATGTCAAAGAATTAGGCAAGGAACTAAGGAGTGCTTCATGGACTAGAATGACAATGATATTACTACTGTTTTCACTTTTCCTTATAAAATGACGGCCTAAGAGTTGGGAAAGATATAGTAAAAACAGTGTTAGAAAAACTTACCTCTACAGGCCCTCCACCATTTGAGAATAGTACTAATTCTCTCCAGAGACTGGGAGACCCTGCTCAAGGAAAGGGAAGCCTTCTGGAGCCATAAGACTGTGTGGTAAACCCACATATGTCCCTGGTGATCCACATTATTCACCTCTGTCATCAAAACCACATTTATTAACTACAGGAACATTGCCTTGTTCATCTGAATGTAAGATGCAAGTCTTACATTTCTTATTTTGAAAAATGTTACCAAAATTGTTAATAGGCTGAGTATTTATTAGTTTGACTTTAAAAATGGAAATCCAAAATCTAAAACTGCATATTAAACATTCTGCTATGGATTAGAATGATTATCTCAAGGCTGTGCTTTATTTTTATCTGAATCTAGAAGACTTCCCTTCCTACTCTTAACCCATTCATCTTTCTGCCAACAGATTCCTATGAGAAGCAACAGGCACAAGGCTCTGGTCGGAAAAAATTACTGTCTTCTACTCTAATTCCTCCACTAGAGATAACAGTGACAGAGGAACAAAGGAGACTCTTATGGTTAGTACCACCATGAGAATGTGATGTTGATGGTATCAATTCTCACAATAATTCTGTGAGGAATAAGCATAATTATTGTTCCATTTCTCAGATGAGACCAAGAGAGGTTATAAGACTTGTCTAAGGTCATAGCAGTTATTAAGTAGTAGAGCAGGCACTCAAAGGCAGGTCATCTGACTCCACAGGTCATCTGTTTCCTTTTTTAAAATATATTTTTTTTCTGCATCCAATCATCCATTAAAATATTTAATTTTTGAGACATGGTCTCACTCTGTTGTCCAGGTTGGAGTGTAGTGGCGTAATCTCTGCTCACTGCAACCTCCACCTTCCAGGCTCAAGCAGTCCTCCCACTTCAGCCTCCCAAGTAGCTGGAACTACAGGTGAGCACCACCATGCTGGACTAATTTTTGTAATTTTTTGGTAGAGATGAGTTTTTGGCATGTTGCCCAGGCTGGTCTGAACTCTTAGGCTCAAGCGTTCCTCCCACTTTGGCCTCCCGAAGTGCTGGGATTACAGTCGTGAGCCACTGCACCCAGCCTGTTCTTTCCACTGTATCCAAGATGGTGAGTATAGGATAGAGTTTCCCTGATAATTTTTTCCAGCAATTGGCTTAGAACACTCTTCTCATTTCTTGGAACAGTCTGTGTTTATGCCGTGCTTTGTGAAAGCAAAGTTTCTGCAGTAATTGGTCCCATTCTTCTTTGCCTTGGTGCATTCTAGACTGTTAGTTTTCATTACCATAATCATAATGTGAAGAAAGTAAAACACTGGGATGTAAGGAAGGGGCAAATCATGTAGTGAGTCACAAGATAGGGCATCTTTCCTCTTCTAGGCAGCACAAATTATTGAAAATGAAAAAGAGAATTTTCTCCCAATATGTTTCAAGTTTGGGAATATGATACTGCCAGTAAATCTTTTTTCCCTGTGACATAATTTATAGTAGAGGCAGATCTATTTACTTAGATCCCATTAGTCAGGACTTCTCAGTTCCATGGGCTATTAATTACCTCCCTGCTTTCATGTTGATTCAATCACCCTCAGACCTTTTCTTTGTGCCAGACTCCGTTAAGTGCCAGCAGCCAGAAGTTAGCAGTTCCTCAATGAAGAAAACACACTTAGAAACAAGACTTAGACAAAGATTGATTCTCAATGGAAAAGAGAAAAACAGTAAAGATTACTATAATTCAGAAAGGAAATTCGATAATAAAAAATCCCAAACACACACATAAGTGTGAGAAAAACAATACAATTGTTAAGCCCTGTGGCAGCTTTTGAAAAACTGTCAAGTAGTATTTGGAACCAGCACTGAAGTGCAAATGAAGTAGCCCTTTTTTTTTTTTTTTTTTTACATTTGAGGTTATCTCTTTAGGTGTTACCACAAAAATCTGGAAGATCTGGGCCTTGAACTTGTATTTCCAGACACTAGTGATTCTCTGGTACTTGTGGGAAAAGTACCACTCTGTTTTGTGGAAAGAGAAGCCAATGAACTTCGGAGAGGAAGATCTACTGTGACCAAGAGTATCGTGGAGGTAAGACACAGCTGCAGATGTTAAGGAAATTGCTGAGTGATGGTAACCTCATACTTTGTCTGTAGGTTCTCTGAATTCATCTTTTCTTCAACAAGCATTCATGGTATTTACCTGCTGCGTGCCAGGAGCTAGAAATTCAGTGATGAATTAGCTCAAAATAAGGAAGAAGGGCATTTAAAGAATTAAAGTCAATGAACTTTGGCTAGTACAGGTATGTGTTTTGCTTTCTTCCCAATATGATAACGGTCATGAAAACTAAGAGTCTAGAATGCACCAAGATAGTTTTTCAGAAGCGTTATGGAAATATAGAATGACTTCTGTGCCTGGGTAGGTGGAGTCAATGAAACTGTCACAGAAAAGCTGTTTTCTTAAGAAAAGTTTTTACTTTTGAAAGACCAGGCCTCACTCTGTTGCCCAGGCTGGAGTGCAGTGGTGCAATCTTGGCTCACTGATCTCCTGGGCACAAGTGATCTTCCTGCCTCAGCCTCCCAAGTAACTCGGACTAAAGGCACACACCACCATGCCTGGCTAATTTTTTCCTTTTTTTTTTTTTGTAGAGATGGGAGTCTCACTATGTTGCACAGGCTGGTCCTGAACTTCTGGCCTCAAGCAATCCCCCTGCATTGGCTTCCCAAACCCCTGGCGTTACAGGCATGAGCCACTGCACACAGCCAGAAAAGTCTTATAGAATAGTGAGAAACTAGGCCGGGCGCCATGGCTCACGCCTGTAATCCCAGCACTTTGGGAGGCCATGGCGGGTGGATCACCTGAGGCTGGGAGTTCAAGACCAGCCTGACAAACATGGAGAAAGCCCATCTCTACTAAAAATAGAAAATTAGCCGGGCGTGGTGGTGCATGCCTATAATCCCAGCTACTCAGGGGCTGAGGCAGGAGAATGACTTGAACCTGGGAGGCAGAGGTTGTGGTGAGCCAAGATTGGGCCATTGTACTCCAGCCTGGGCAACAAGAGTGAAACTCTGTGTCAAAAAGAAAAAAAGAAAAAAAGAATAGTGAGAAACTGCTGAGTACAGAAGAGGGCAGAAGGGCATTCTATTCAGAGGAATACATATCAGAGACTTGAGGCACATCCTATGTTTAGGGAACTATAATAGATATGGCTCAAATTAAGATCTACAGTTAACCTTTGGACAACCTGGGTCTGAACTGCACAGGTACACTTATATGCAGATTTTCTTCCACCTCTGCCACTCATGAGACAGCAAGACCTTGCTGTCTCTTCCTCCTTGCTCTTCTTCCTCCTCCTTAGCCTATTCAATGTGAAGATGATGAGGGTGAAGACCTTTATGATAATTCATTTCCACTTAATGAATAATAAATTCTTACGATTTTCTTAACTTTTTTTTTTTTTTTTTTTTTTTTTTGCGATGCCCAGGCTGGAGTGCAGTGGCACAATCTCAGCTCACTGCAACCTCCACCTCCCGGGTTCAAGTGATTCTCCTACCTCAGCCTCCGAAGTAGCTGAGATTACAGGTGCACACCACCACGCCCCGGCTAATTTTTGTATTTTTAGTAGAGATGGGGTCTTACTGTGTTGGCCAAGTTGGTCTTGAACTCCTGACCTCAAGTGATCCACCTACCTTGGCCTCCCAAAGTGCTGGGATTACTGGCATGAGCCACCATGTCTGGCCAACATTTTCTTTCCTCTAGCTTACCTTATTGTAACAATACAGTGTGTAATATATACAACACACAAAATATGTGTTAGTCGACTGTTTATGTTATTGATAACGCTTCTGGTCAATGGTAGGCTATTGGTAGTTAAGATTTGGGGAAATCAGGCCAGGTGCAGTGGCTCACGCCTGCAATGCTCCCAGCATTTTGGGAGGCCAAGGCGGGCAGATCATTTGAGGTCAGGAGTTCGAGACCAGCCTGGCCAACATGATGAGACCCCCGTCTCTACTAAAAAGACAAAAAATTAGCCAGGCATGGTGGTATGTGCCTGTAATCCCAGCTACTCAGGTGGCTGAGGCATGAGAATTGCTTAAACCCAGGTGGCAGAGGTTGCAGTGATCGAAGATTGCTCCACTACACTCCAGCCTGGGTGACAGAGTGAGACTCGTCTCAAAAAAAAAAAAAAAAAAAAAAAACTGGGGGGAAATCAGAAGTTTTACTTGGATCTTTGACTGGATGGGAGTTGGCTAGATGGGTTGTCAAGGTCAAATCATAAAATAATTTAGCATATTCTACTAAGTAGTTTGCATTTTATCCTATAGGCAGCCAGTGAAGAATTTTAAGCAGGAGAGTAAGGTCCATTTTAGATTCCTTTCCAAATATGATTACTTTACATATATGTTTTGGTAAAGGTTTGGAAAGCTACTGCTGGATGTGGCATTGGAGGTATTAGAGAGGACTATTACTTTTTACTTTGATTACTTATATGTTTCTTTTATAGCAAATATCATTTATTTTGTCTTTATTGTCTTTTTCCTCTCCTTTCCTGTTTTCTATTATAGTTTTCTTTATTTCTCTTTTTTTTTGCTCTACTGGTTTAGAAGTTATATATTCCATTTATATCCTTTTAGAGATTAGCCTTAACTTTTAGCATGCATACGTATCACAGTTTAAAAGTAATTCATTTCTGTATCCTCTTCTAACTGTACCAAAATCTTATAAACCGTTCATCTCCTCCCATCTTCCATGTTGCTGTCTAGTACTTTAATTCCACCTTGTTTTTAATCCCCTGGTGGTCATTTATTTTATAGTCAATCTTCATTTAGATTAAACAAAGTGTTCACCAGAGTCTTTGTTCGCCATTGCCTCTTGCATCCTACTTGTTCTGTGTTCTTTTATGTTCTGTGTTTTTTTTTTTTTTTTTTTTTTACTGAAGTAAATATCTTAAAAGATCTTTTACCCACAAATAGATCTTGAGACAAAAAATACAAAAATATAAAAATAAATAGAAGTTATTTTAGTGAGAGTCCATGGACCAGACATGGTAGCTCATTCCTGTAACCCAGCACTTTGGGAGGCTGAGGCGGGCAGATCACCTGAGGTCAGGAGTTCGAGACCAGCCTGGCCAATGTGCTGAAATGCTGTCTCTACCAAAAACACAAAAATTAGCTGGGCGTGGTGGCGGGTGCTTGTAATTCCAGCTACTTGGGAGGCTGAGTCAGGAGAATCGCTTGAACCCGGGAAGTAGAGGTTGCAATGAGCTGGGATCACGCCATTGCACTCCAACCTGGGTGACAAGAGTGAAACTCTGTCTCGAAAAAAAAAAGTCCATGAATGATAAGCTGTCTTTTAAAGTTTCTTTATTTTCCCTTCATACTTGCATGATTATCTAGCTAAAAACAGAATTTCACATTGCCAGTTATCCCCCCAACATTTTGAAAATATTTCACTACTTTTGACTTTCTATTTTATTTATTTTAATTTATTTTATTTTATTTTTTGAGACAGAGTCTCACTCTGTTGCCCAGGCTGAAGTGCAGTGGGGTGATCTCAGCTCATTGCAACCTCCACCTCCCAGGTTCAAGCGATTCTCCTGCCTCAGCCTCCCAAGTAGCTGGGATTACAGGTGCCCACCAACACGCCTGGCTAATTTTTGTATCTTTAGTAGAGATGGGGTTTCACCATGTTGGCCAGGCTGGTCTCAATCTCCTGACCTCAGGTGATCCGCCTGCCGTGGCCTCCCAAAGTGCTGGGATTACAGGTGTGAGCCACCACACCCAGCCTGACTTTCTGTTTTAGCCATTGAAGTCCTTTGTCAATCCAATTATTACTCTGTAGGTAATCTGATTTTCCCTCTGGTTGCTCTTGCAATGTTCACTTTGTCTTTGGTGTTCTGCAATTTCCCTATGAAATATCTTTGTATGGATTTATTTTCATTTCCTTCTGGAGATTTGCTGTGCTTCTTCAACTTGGAAAGTATGCAGTCATTATCACCTCAAACCTTTATTTCCCATTCTCTGTCTTGGAAATTTTGTCAGATATCTACTGGGCCTTATCTTTCTACTCTCCATGCCTCTTCAAATCTCTTCCGTATTTCCCATTGCTTTGTCTCTCTGTGATACATTCTGCAAAATCTCCTCTTATGTTCCAGTGAACTAAAGGATCTCTTCATCTTGTGTTTAATTATGTGTTTAGCTTATCCACTGAGTTTTTTATTTCAGTGACTAAATTTTTAATTTCAATGACTATATTTTTTATTTCCAGAAGTTGTGGTTTTTTTTCCCCCAAATCTCACTCGTCCTCCCTTGGTGTCCTGCTTTTTTCATTAGTGTTCCTACTCCTTTATCCCTGGCTCTCTTTATTTGGAGCACAGGCAAATCCACATCCACATCGTCTAGAAGTCTGAAGTGCTGTACTAATATCTAAAATAGTAATATCTAAAATTAGAAGATAGATGTAGTAGATAAATTGGGGGATAGATTGATGTGGGAAGATTTGAGTCAGAGAGAGCAGCTGAGGGGTTATTGCAGTCGTGCAGGTAAGAGAAGATGAGGATTGGACTGAGTCAGTAGCAGAGGGAGTAGAGAGGAGTGATATATTTGAGACAGAATTTGGGAGGCAGAAGCAAGAGGACCTGGTGAGCAATCGAATGTGAAAGAATAAAGGAGAAAACAAAAGCAACAGTGATTCTGAGGGTTGTAGCATGGGTGGCTGGAAGGACGGTGGTGCCATTGACAGAGAAGGGACACAGATGAGGAGGAACAAACCTGCCTAGGAGTTTCATGGTGAAGCTGGGTTTAGACATAGTGAATGTGACTTCAGGTGGAATGCCCAGTGGATAGGCAGACTTAAAAGATCTGGTGCTTGGAAAAGACATCTGGGCTGTACATAATATCTATCTGAGAGTTAATAGTATATATATTTTGATAGTATCAGAAGCTGGAGAAGGGCCTTGAGGAGGCGAGGTTGTCCAGGGAGAATATGGAGAGTGAAAAGGAAGAGAGAAAAGGGTGGAGCCTGTGGAACGTCAGCATCCAGGGTGCATATGCTTTGGCAAAGGTCTGGAAAGCTCTGCTGAAAAGAGGAAATTCTAAGGATGGCTGAAAATACTTGGTTAGAGAGGGAGGAGGAAAACCAGGAAAAAGTAATATTGCCAAAACTAAGGAAAGTTTTAAGCAAGGAGGGAATGGCCAATAATGGCTATGAAGTAGAGCCTGAAACGTTGGACTTGGCTGTCATGTGGACATTAGTTGTCTTGTGGAATCATTTCCTGGGGATGAGGTAGGGCAGAAGATAAGAGTGCAGTGAGTCAGGAGCGTATGAAGCAGGAGGAAGTGGAGCTAAGTAGACTACTCTTTCAAGAACTTTGGCTACACACAGAAAAAGAGAGATGGGGTGAGAGCTAAAGGTTAGAGGTGGTTGGGAAGTGTGGGGTGGGATTCAAGGCTGAGGAAGGGTGTTTGTTTGCTTTAAGACAAAAAAGACCTAAGCACATTTGCAGGCCAAGGGTGAAACATTCAAGAGGAAGAGCTCTTGGATCGTCTTGGCTTTGCACTTTCCAGAATCGCCTCTGGATCAGACAGACTTTGCTCTTCTTCCAGCAAAGCTCTTTCCTCTCCACAGACATATTTTCTCTAAGAGCCCTGCTCCAAATTGTCCTAAATCCAAAAGATAGGATCTGTTAGAGTCTTTTATTGTAATTCAATCCCTAAATATGTAACCAGAAAATTATAAGAAAAACTTTTCCTAAAGGAACTTCAAAGACTACTGTTAAGGAGTTTACTTCAAATGGAAACAAACCTCTGGTTTCAGAAAATCTTGATGATGCTATGTCAGGCAGATCAGGAGAGATTTTTGTGTGATTCTGGAAGAAGCTGGAATAGTTTTGGTGTTTTGAGGAGGTAGCTACTTGAATCCTAGCAGTTGAAAGATCATTAATACATCCTTCTATAAAGCTCTATCTTCTAGCCTGATGAGGAGGTGGAGGCTGCAGTGAGCCGAGATCGCGCCATTGCACTCCAGCCTGGGCAACAATGAGACTCTGTCTCAAAAAATTTAAAAAAAATAAATAAATAAGGCCGGGCGCAGTGGCTCACAACTGTAATCCCAGCACTTTGGGAGGCTGAGGCAGGCAGATTATCTGAGGTTGGGAGTTTTGAGACCATCCTGACCAACATGGAGAAACCCTGTCTCTACTAAAAATACAAAATTAGCCAGGCGTGGTGGTGCATGCCTGTAATCCCAGCTACTCAGGAGGCTGAGGCAGGAAAATCACTTGAACCCAGAAGGTGGAGGTTGAACCCAGAAGGTGGAGTTTGCAGTGAGCCAAGATTGTGCCATTGCACTCCAGCCTGGCAACAAGAGCGAAACTCCATCTCAAAATAACTAACTAACTAAATAAATAAAAATAAAATAAAAATATTAAATTATCCAGCATTAAACAGACCATTGGAATATAAAATGGACTGAGATGAGACCCATCACCCCTTCACTAGGCTTACAAACAGATGTTTTACCATCCCAGATACACAAACACCAGAGAGAACAGCAGAGCAGTTAGGTTTGCTCTCCATCCACAGTAAGCTTTGTTAGTGGATTGAGTCTTACGAGACCATCTTTCTGTTTAGGTTCATTTGGGAAAACATGTGATTTTTAAACTATATGTAGTATAGTATCTACTACGTAGTTCTTGGTAACTGTGCTCATTTATAGGCATGGCAGACTAGAGTATAGATGAAGGAGGGAAGAGAATTTCCTGAGTCTGGTTTTAAAAGAAAATGTACCATGTTGTAATCTTAGGAGGCAGATTTACACATAGCCTTTTCCAGGAGTAAAGAAATGATTTTCTTATCAAGAAATCATTAAATGTACAACAGGTTTTTTTTTCTTTTTACCTCCAGAGGTTAAACAAATTGGTAGCATGAAATAGTGTCTGCTTTATTTGTAAATATTAATATCCACAGGGATGTAACTATTGAAAAGGTTACCCCAGGGACAGAGACATACAAGGGAGGAGAAATTTCTCAACAAAGGGCCTCAGAAAATAAACTTTCTGACCTGAAGGGAATTGTCCCCAGAAAGCCCGTGGGAACTGAAGTGACTGTTTACTTATGTTTATGATATTTAAGCAAGTGTTATACTGAGCAGTGGTTGTGTTGATGGTTGTTGTGTATTTATTCTCAGTTTGTGTGTAATATTACACTTGTTCTGGCTAAGATTACACACACAAACAGACAGCCTTTTAGTGAGAAGCCTTCCTGATGTTTTGAACTGGTTGAATCATCAAGACTACTCTCACCAGCTACATAACCTCATTGGTTGAGAAGCTATCTCTGGAGGAAGTCTCAGTAGCTAAGTATATTCTGTGTTCAGTAAGAGTTCTGTTCAGTTGCTTGGTTTTTTCACATTCAAAGTGCCTTACAACAAATAAGTTTATCCCCAAGTGCTGTATTGCTGGAACTCTTTCCTTCAGGAGGCATGATTTAAAGAAGAAAATTGAGATATTTTGTAAACTATCAAAGGGCAAGTAAAACATAACGGTAGATTAAAGCCTATTTTCGTTTTGCTTTGTAGGAATTTATCCGAGAACAAGTGGAGGTAAGCTTTTCCTTTATTTTGGGGTTTCACACAGAAGCATCACACATAAAAGGCTTTGTTGTTCCATTTCCTTTTCCTGTTAATAATGTGTTTATGCATTAGCTACTCCAGACCACAGGAGGCATCCAAGGGACATTGCCACTGACTGTCCAGAAGGTGTTGGCATCCCAAGCCTGCCATGGTAAGCCCTTCAATATAGCAGTGATCAAACGCCTCTGCATGCAGAGCCCTGGCAGGGCTGCCGGGATTACAAAAGAGGCAGAGGGCACATTTACTACTTAACTCTTGGAGAATACAATTTAGATCAAGAAACTGAATGTACATTTTAAAAAATCACTTTTACAAAAACAAAATCCCAACACACAAATTTGACTATAGTGCTGCCTGACCTATATGAGTGGAGGAATAACTCCTAGAGGAGATGCATTTTGAGTTGAATTTTGAATGAGCTGGGGAACATGGGTTCATAGCATGGAAGGGGGAGTTCACTACAGGGAGAGTAAGCAGCCTGTGCAGAGAAGCAGAACAGAAACAAATTAGCGGGCCTAGGGTGGCTCAAGCCTGTAATCCCAGCACTTTGGGAGGCCGAGACGGGCGGATCACGAGGTCAGGAGATCGAGACCATCCTGGCTAACACGGTGAAATCCCGTCTCTACTAAAAACACACACAGAAAACTAGCCGGGCGAGGTGGCGGGCGCCTGTAGTCCCAGCTACTCGGGAGGCTGAGGCAGGAGAATGGCGTAAACCCGGGAGGCGGAGCTTGCAGTGAGCAGAGATCGCGCCACTGCACTCCAGCCTGGGCGACAGCGCGAGACTCTGTCTCAAAAAAAAAAAAAAAGAAAGAAACAAATTAGCTATGTGAGAAGCAGCAAAGAGTATCAAGAAACTAGGCAGGTAAGAGAACAGAAACCTAGAAGGTCACAGCAAAACCTTTGGATTTGCTACAGAAGGCATTTGAATTAGCAAGGGTTCTTTTCTTTCCAACTTTTATTTTAGCTTCAGG
>NC_045439.1:31521683-31567042 GCF_002776525.5 Piliocolobus tephrosceles
ACATGTGCACTTTGTAACATGGGTGAATTGCATGTCACAGGGGTTTGGTGTACGGATTATTTTGTCACCTAGGTAATGAGCATAGTACCCAATAGTTAGTTCTCCGATCCTCACCCACCTCCCACCCTCCACCCTCAAGTAGGTCCAGGTGT
This sequence comes from Piliocolobus tephrosceles, assembly GCF_002776525.5. Lineage (NCBI taxonomy): Eukaryota > Metazoa > Chordata > Mammalia > Primates > Cercopithecidae > Piliocolobus > Piliocolobus tephrosceles. Next base: position 31,521,836 of record NC_045439.1, read on the forward strand.
CTGTTATCCCTTCTTTGATTCTACGTGTATTCAATGTTTAGTTCCCACTTATAAGTAAGAACATGCAGTATTTGGTTTTCTAATTCACTTAGGATAGTGACATTGAACATTTTTCATATGCTTGTTGGCCATGTGTATGTCTTCTTTTGAGAAGTGTGTGTTCATGTCCTTTGCCCATTTTTTAAATTTTTGCTTGTTAATTTATTTAAGTTCCTTATAGATTCTGGATATTAGACCTTTGTTGGATGCAGTTTGCAAATATTTTCTCCCATTCTGTAAGTTGTCCGTTTATTCTGCTGATAGTTTCTTTTGCTGTGGAGAAGCTCTTTAATTAAGTCTCACTTGTCAATTTTCGTTTTGTTGCAGTTGCTTCTAGAGTCTTTATCAGGAAATCTTTGCCAAGGCCTATGTCCAGAATGGTATTTATGAGGTTTTCTTCTAGGGTTTTTGTAAAAAGATGGAATGCACCCAGGTGCGGTGGCTCACGCCTGTAATCCCAGCACTTTGGGAGACTGAGGCAGATGGATCACCTGAGGTCAGGAGTTGGAGACCAGCCTGGCCAACATGGCAAAACCCCATCTCTACTAAAAACACAAAAATTAGCCGGGCATGGTGGTGGGCACCTGTAATCCCAGCTACTCAGGAGGCTGAGGAGGAGAATCACTTGAAACCAGGAGACGGAGGTTGCAGTAAGCCAAGATCGTGCCACTGCACTCCAGCCTGGGTGACAGAGTGAGACTCCATCTCAAAATAATAATAATAATAATAATAATAATAATACTAAAGATGGAATATTTCGTGAATTTGCATGTCATCCTTGTGCAGGGACCATGCTAATCCTGTATTACTCCAATTTTATTATATGTGCTGCCAAAGCGAACACCATTGAGGGTCCTTGAGCAGGGTAATATGATACAATATAGAAAATAGGGAGCTGGGTGAGACCCTGTGAGGAAGGTGCCTGCTTCTCCTTCGCCTTCCGCCATAATTGTAAGTTTTCTGAGGCCTCCCCAGCCATGCAGAACTGAGTCATTTAAATGGTCTTTCCTTTATAAATGACCCAGTCTTGGGCATTTCTTCATAGCAGGGTGAGAACAGATTCATACTCCTCCATCACCAAATGTCATCATTGCCACCTTCAAAATGTATCTTCAGTCCGTCTGATTCAGTCTGTCTGGCCCCTCCCTCATTTTTGCCACTGTTGAGTTCTCTTACTTAGTTCCTCACATTCACTCTGGCTCCCTTTCAAGCCACTCTTCTCTTGGCACCCAGAGGAATCTTTTTGAAACATCCCTCTGAGTGTGTTGTTCTTCTAACTAAAATGTGTCAGTGACGACCCATTGCTCTTGGGATAGAAATGTGATTTTTTTACTGTGGCCCACAAGGGTCTTCATGATTTGGCCCCTGCCTGCCTCTCCAGTGTCATGTCATATCACTGTCTACCTTGTTCTTTACATCCTGGCCTGCTTTTTTGGTCTTCTACTTCCTGTGTGCTAAACATCTGTCAGTTTCGGGGCCTCTGCACTGGCCTTTTCCTCTGCCTGAAATACTTTTCTCTCCTCCTTCAATTAGCCATGTCTTTCTTAACCTAAAGTCTCAGCCTGAATACTACTTTGCCAGGAAAGCCTTCCTTAAGCTCCTCAACTGGGTTTGGTCTTCCTATTATATATTCATATCCTGTATTTTATAGCACCTATATTTATCATTTAAATGATTGTGTAAGTATCTGCTTCATGTTTGTCTCCCCTATTAGACCATAAGCGCCATGAGGATGGAAATTATCTATCTCATTAACTGCCTGACAAAGCTCCCAATACAAAGTATATACTTAATAAATGTTTGTTGACTGGGTAAATTATGCATAAAGGCAAGTTATAACAATATGAGAGTTTAGGAAGATTATTACGGAAATTAGAAAAAAAGAAGCAAATAAAATGAACATTGTAAGGAAACAATCAGAGATTGCTATTGGATGATCCATGGAAAAAGATAACCCCAACTTCACAAACCCATAAAGAGTAGGCAAAAATACTGCTCTTGCCTCTTGGAGAAAAATTCTGAAAGTAAGACCCTAACAAGTTAAGGAATGCCTCCTACAGAGATTAGAAAGACAAATACTCCATAAGAAAAAGCTGAGAGACAGGTCAGTCCTGAAGCCTTAGTTTCATCCATGGTCATAAGCACCAATTTCTTTCTTTCTTTCTTTTTTATTATTATTATATTTTTGAGAACGGAGTCTCATTCTGTTGCCCAGGCTGGAGTGCAGTGGCATGATCTCGGCCCACTGCAACCCCCGACTCCTGGGTTCAAGCGATTCTTCTGCCTCAGCCTCCCAAGTAGCTGGGACTACACGTGCGTGCCACCACGCCCAGCTAATTTTTGTATTTTTAGTAGAGGCGGGATTTCACCATATTGGCCAGGCTGGTCTTAAACTCCCGACCTCGTGATCTGCCTGCCTCAGGCTCCCAAAATGCTGGGATTACAGGCGTGAGACACCATGCCCAGCCTATAAGCACCAATTTCAAGCAGGATTAAAGCCTCATTAAAGAAGCCTAAGAAACATGTTACTTTTTCCAGATATTTGGCAGTGACCCAAGGTCAGCATTGGTTTCCCACTATACACACTATAACCTTCTTGTTTCTCTCTTTCATTTAGGGGCCATTAAGTTTAATGATGGCCTGAGCTTACAGGAAAGTTGCCGCCTTATTGAAACTCTGTCCTCGTGCCAGCTACCATTCCAGTGTGCTCACGGGAGACCTTCTATGCTGCCATTAGCTGACATAGACCACTTGGAGCAGGAAAAACAGGTACATTAATGACTAACAGGAGCAGGAGGGAGCAAAGTTTATCTTCTCTTTCTTTTCTGGCTTTTACTACGCAACTGTAATCTATCTTAATCCTTTCCAAAATAGGAGAGTTTTGCAAAATCTGCATTGGAAGTTTCACATAAAGCCTCACCGATTTCATTTTCCAGCTCAAATCCAAAATGGAGCTTAGACTGAACTGTCAGGTCACCTACATAATGGCTTTGTATTTTAAAACTTAACACATGTACAGACTTACGTATCCTGAATATCTATTGCCTGCTGGCTCTAGGTTTGATAATTTGCAGTTCTTCCTGAAGCTACTGAAAGTTGGTAGAAGCACAGCAAATTGACTGTTGGCAATATAGAGCCTCCACATCCAGTTTCTTGATAGTACCTGCTGGAAATGGTGATCTGTGACTGTACCTGGCCATCCCCAAGGATCTTGAGTTATAGTTTGAGGATCATCAGACAGGGACCCAAGCTTGGGGATCTCTACATTATGCTTTGGCCCTAATTATCCAGCAACCTGCAAACTACAATGTGGATAATGCAGTAAAGGCACAGAGTGGCTTAAATTAAGAACCTCTATCCTTGTTATAATCTTCAATGAAGGAGAACATGGAAAACGTAACAGGAAGTCTCTGTTGCTGCTTTCCAAAATCTTTTCTTTCTTCTTTTTGTTTTTTGAGACGGAGTTTTGCTCTAATTGCCCAGGCTGGAGTGCAATGGTGCAATCTCAGCTCACCGCAACCTCTGCCTCCGGGGTTCAAGCAATTCTCCTGCCTCAGCCTCTGGAGTAGCTGGGATTACAGGCATGCGCCACCACGCCCGGCTAATTTTGTATTTTTAATAGAGATGGGGTTTCTCCATGTTGGTCAGGCTGGTCTCAAACTCCCGACCTCAGGTGATCTGTCCACTTTGGCCTCCCAAAGTACTGGGACTATAGGCATGAGCCACTGCAACCTGCCCCAAATCTTTTCTTTTGCTAACCTTTCCCTGCTAAGGGATATAAAATCTTTTCTTACATGGAGTTTTCAGGTACTAATGTTTTCTGACTCAACTAGCTGATTTTACTTCATTAAAACCTCTTTGTTTCACAAAGAAAAATATGAAGAAAGTTTTTTTCATTGCTGAAGAGCTTGGAATCTAGACTTAAAGTTATCAGTCCCCTTTGATCCTTAAAAACATCTATAATCTCTATTGAATCCAGAAGTTAGAAATCTAAACAGATTATAACAACCAGACTTTGGAAATATTTGTATGCTACCTACATTTTCTGTTTCTTTTTTTTTTTTTTTTTTTTTTTTTTTTTTTTTTTTTTTGAGACAGAGTCTCACTCTGTCACCCAGACTGGAGTGCAGTGGCACAATCTCAGCTCACAACAACCTCCGCCTCCCAGGTTCAAGCAATTCTCCTGCCTCAGCCTCCTGAGTAGCTGGGATTACAGGCGTGTACCACCACGCCTGGCTAATTTTTTTTGTATTTTTAGTAGAGACAGGATTTCACCATATTGGCCAAGTTGGTCTCGAACTCCTGACCTTGTGATCCGCCTGCCTCGGCCTCCCAGAGTGCTGGGATTACAGACGTGCACCACCACGCCCGGCTAATTTTTTTTGTATTTTTAGTAGAGACAGGGTTTCACCATGTTGGCCAGGCTGGTCTTAAACTACTGACCTTGTGATCCGCCTGCCTAGACCTCCCAGAGTGCTGGGATTACAGGCCTGAGCCACTGGGCCCGGCCTGTATGCTACCTACATTTTCATATTGCTAATTGAAGTTATTCTTTCTTCCCATAGATTAAACCCAATCTCGCTAAACTTCGCAAAATGGCCCAGGCCTGGCGTCTCTTTGGAAAAGCAGAGTGTGATACAACGCAGAGCCTACAGCAATCCATGCCTCCCTGTGAGCCACCATGAGAACAGAATCACTGGTCTAAAAGGAACAAAGGGATTTTCACTGTATGCCTCTGAGCAGAGAGCAGCAGCAGCAGGTACCAGCACGGCCCTGACTGAATCAGCCCAGTGTCCCTGAGCAGCTTAGACAACAGGGCTCTTTGTATCAGTCTTTCTTAAGCAGATGATTCCTCTAGTTGAGAAGCCAGATGGAATTCAACCCTAAAGACAGTTCATTCATTTGCATCCATGGACACAGAAGGTTGCCATATAGTATCTACCTTTTGCTACTTATTTAATGATAAAATTTAATGACCGTTTGATTGGTTGCTTGGTTATTTGAAGGGTGTAATTTTTGTTTCCGTACAGTTTTTTTTCAAGCTTCACATTTGTGTGTATCTAATTCAGCTGATGCTCAAATCCAAGGGGTAGTCTGCCTTCCCAGGCTGCCCCCAGGGTTTCTCCACTGGTCCCTTCTTTTCCCTTCAGTCTTCTTCACTTCCCTGTGCTGCTGCTTCATGTGCTGCATCTCAGACTTAAAGAGTTTCTCTACTTTCAGTGAAAACATTCTCTAGGGTCTTTCATCAGGCCTTTAGTTATTTTAGGGATAAAAACTGTTGATAAAAAGGACAAGGATAGAACAGAGAAAATTTAAAGTCCTGTCCCGGGTTTTTTGTTTTGTTTTCTTTAAAAATTTAGAGACTGATATTCAATATCCCAAACCAGTAAAATGGTGAAAATACTATGAGCTTGTTTTTTAAAATATGATTTTTTTTGGTACTTCATAAAGTATCTCTTTATGTGACAGCAATTGTCACATCAAAACACAGCATATCTGTGTTCAACCTAACCAAATATGTTTACACTTTCTCTTTCAGGAGACAAGGGTTCTTTGGGTCCCTTTCAAACAGTATCTTGGTGTTATTACATTATGCCTATCTATTGCCCTTATAATTTCACTTGGGACCAGGACTGATCATTCTGCAAATGCTTGTTATGCCATTCTCAATCTATTTTTCCCATACCTTTTCACATGATTTGTGGTTAGTAGGACTCAATAGACTAAAATTGCATAGTAGAAAAAAAATACAAAATGCCAGCTGGTAATGTTTATTGCAACTGGGGTGTTATACAATTAGTAAGATGATGCAATGAGAATTTCTACTTTTGTATTTCCTGTCCAGCCTGCTCAAAGTGGCTTTTATATCAATGGAATGATTTTCCTCATTTTTTAATACAGGAAACCAATTCGTGCTCATGGAAGAAAAGTTCCTTTGCCAGCAGCCTTGAAGTGAATCTTACAGGAGCAATGAAAGTATTGCATTCATTAGCATCTGCCCCAGAGAAGGTTCAGGGAAAACCTTCACTTGTTTTCAAGGGGATCCTTGTAGATTTACGTAATTGGAACCCTGAAGAACAGGCCCTACTGTCTAAAAATGGCTTTTATTCTTCTAAATACATATAAACGGGTGTTTTATAGATGGGAAAACATGACCTTAGAAAGGAGGGAGTTTTCAGAGGATTTGCAGGCTGTCAGGGGCTCTGTCTCCAGGCCTAGTGTGGCAGCGTGGCCTCAGGGCCTCCGCCTCCCTGCTTAAGGGCTGCACAGAGGCCAACTGTCCTGGGAGCTATAAAAATCTTTTCAGGTCAGACCAATTTGAGAGATTTTAAAAAGTGTCTCAATGCCTCTTATGATTTCAGAAGGTTTTGCTATATGTAATCCCGACTACAATTTTCTTGAGAGTAGCAGAGGATTAGAAAAAGTCCTCCATAAATTATGTAATTGGCCTTCCTGGCTAGCCTGACTCAAGCAATGTCAGAGATAATTATTCTATTTTCATAATTTATAAGTGTGGGGGCAGGCCTCAGCATTCAAACAATTAGAATTTTGTTTTTTCTCTGTTAGAGAAAAACATCTAATAGATTACCTTTATCGCCTATTAAGGTTTTATGTTGTTTTTAACTCAGATGCCATAAGAACAAAGATACATGTAATTTATCATAGTAATCATTAATACCTATATTGTGCTTTAAGGTTTACAAAATATTTTTTCTCATACTTTATCTTATTTTAATTTCTTGACAGTCCGTGAGGTAAGGTGGTAGCTTCATCACCATTTTACAAAGTGGGAAACGAAGGTGGAGAACCATCCTCTTAGGAACCTCGTTGTCCCCCTTTGTATAATAAAACTTCGAAGCTCAGAGCTGTTAACTGGTTTGCTGAAGGCTTAGCTGTGAGAGCCAGAATTCAGACCCAGGTCTGAGGGACTTCAGACTGCACACTCCTTCCCATTATTACCCATATGCTGTCCCTTATATTTTTAATTTATTAGGAATTCATTCATTTATAAACTTGGTGATTCACCTTCATACAATTCTGGTCACTGAAGGCTTTAGTAACTTCAGAGTAAAACTTGAGAGATGAGATGTGAAATGCAGCCATTCTTGAGAGTTCCTTTTTCTGTAACATTCATCAACACTTCATTGAGAAGTGAAGGTTCCTATGGTTCCTATGGCTGTCTCTACCTTCAAGAGGCTTAGCTTTAGTCACTGAGAAAGACAAGAAAACTAACGATAGAATATAGTAGCTTCCTCTGGCGTTAGGTATTACAGAGTCACAGCTAGTGACAGCTAGCCTTTTATTATTGAAAGAAGAGGAGCTAACAGTCCCACTGTCAGAATTAAGACTAGAGATGGCAATAGAAGCTAGTATTGGAAAAGCTTAAGGCAAAACATAAAGTGTAGGCTAGAATGAAGCTGGAGAATGGGGAGGGGTCTTGGGTAACATCCAGAATCTGGCTGGGGACCTGGAACTACATGAGATGTAAGAATGGAGGGGTTCTAGCAGTAGTCAGAGGTCAGGTACAAATGAACAGCTGGGATCTGGGCATGGCAGACAGTGAAAAAACCCAGGCAAGCAAAACGGTCAGAGCAGGAGGGGGCCCAAGGCCACATTCTTGAGATGTGGAGGGGCTGAGGAAGCCATGCCAAGTTGAGAGCAGATGCAGCTCAGCAGTTCCTAGCGAGCTCTGACAAGCCAGCTCAGCTGAAGCTTCGGGTGGGAGCCAGTCATGGCACAGTGGAGTGAAGGAAGAGCAGTTTCAGGCACCCAGAACCTGACCCCCACGACTTGTTTTCCCCCTGAAGAGCCACCCATTCCATCCAAACCCTTTGCAAAAGTCTGCTAACAGAGAGAACCAGCCAGTATGCTGGCTACTCGCAATCATGCCTGTCTTTACCCTCTCAGCTGAAGCTGCACGTCAACGGTGAGATGGCAAAAAGGTGGGTCCAGAAGAGGGGAAAAGAAGGAAGTCTGCGAAAACAAAATGCTGAAGAATCTGCACCAAATAAACCCTTCCTTCCTTCTTCCTTCCATCCCTCTCTTCATCATTCAGCAAATCTTCAGTGAGTTCCCTTCTAAATGTATTGTATCAGAACTTGTGCAGGATATACAGGGAAAAAAACAGGTTATCACATGGCTGAGGATGTTTCCAACCCTTGGATCATTTTCACCGCCGGCCCATTAGTTACAGAGCACTCAGTCTTACCCAGAAGCATCAGATATAGTCCAGGCAACCGGATCCAAGCGTGTGGGAATCGCAGTGTGCTGCATGTGGGAATCTATCAGGCCAGCATGATTTGAGCAGCAGCCTGCAGAAGTGGGATTTGGCCAGCCTTGCCTGACTCTGGCCTTACAACTTGCTCTTATCTACTTCCAAAGTAAGGAGTGCCCCATGATGGGCCAAGCAGTCCAAAAAAAAGTGGCTTGGAGTTAGCTACCGCAGTTAGCAGTTTCTCATTATTCAACATTGCATTACCTCTTTTTCACATTAGTTAACTGCAGAATTTTATTTTTATGTATTTGTTATCTTTCCAACGCCAGTGTTGTAAGAAGAATATTACATATAAATGATGGTTTAGGAATCTTGTCAAGTTTTTGTTTCTTCAGCACTAAGTAGCTTATTTTCTAGGCAGGTCTTAATTCTAAATATAACATGCTTGAAAAAAACACTATTGAAAGGATCTGTCTCTTCAGCAGAGTATTTAATATACCTATCAGGCAATCACCATCTCAAGCATGATTAGACTCAAGCGCTGCCCTCCATCGTGTGAGGGATGCCAGGAAACTGGAAGCTTAGACTTTAGCTCTTTATTATTAAGTTGGTGCAAAAGTAATTGCAGTTTTTACCGTTAATAATAATAATTGCCTAGCCATTGTGCAGTACCTTGCAAGAGCTCTTTGGCAAATGAAAGAATAATTCAAAGCAAAGTAGGCCAGATATAAAACACTTCCAAATCACATTTCAAAATGGTCCTTTCGTGTCAACTAGGTGCATGTCTGCTAAGGGAGTTTTTGCAAGGACAGGTGGATAGTATGAGGCCTTTACAATAATCCCATTACCATCTGGTACTGTCTATATGGCAGAGCCGTTCTGATGTAGTTGTATTATCACAGATCATTACAGAGTATGCCAGTCGTTCCATGATGGGACTGTGACTGGCAGCCTTTCTTAGCCCAAAGACTGATGCAACAGATTGCTTTGAGAAATAGTTTTGAAGCACATCCATGAAACATATGATCCTATGGGTACCAGCATTGATTTCTTTGAGGCATCGTTTTACACTTCAGTTTTTCCTGGTAGAGTATTTTTCTGAGACGTCTCTTCTGAGACGTCTCTTCTGAGGCTAAATTAGGAATTTCTGTTCCTTATTCAAGTTCCAAGAATTGTGCCTCTCCTGCCCTCTGCCCAAACTGGAAGATAGAAACCGTGGGAAAAAAAGTGTCTACAAACTGCGGTTATCTAACTTGGTTTATTTAACATATTCAGGAAGACTTTCACATCCATGGAATCCTAGTTCTATTAATTCTCTCCAAGCTACAACAGTTGTTTTTTTTTTTGTTTGTTTGTTTGTTTTGAATTTCTCGGTTCTGCCAGCAAGGCAGGGGTGGGAGGTGGGCACCCCTGATACCAATGCTGACAGATAGTGAGTTGACGTGGAACTTCTGTTTCCTCCTGTTCAGTTCAGGTTCTCTCTTTCTGATACTTACCCCTCCTCAAATAGGGAAACAAAGACAGGGGAAATAGGAAGATGAGCCTCAATAGGGTTTACTTAATTGGGGGCATAAAGATTCTAAAAAGTATGCATCCCTGCAGTTCTGTTCTTAGCACTGTAAGAGCTGATCAGAAAGAGAGCTTCTACCCTTATAACCTTCATCCATCTCAGTCATGCCTGGGAAGGATGTTGGTGCTAATTTTAGACACAGAGACTAAGATGGACAAAGGACAAGTATCATAAAGCATTTTTGGAGCCAGGAACAGATTTAAGTTCCTTGCCTCACTGCTGCTCTTACTCCAAACCACACAATTGTACCCAAGTGAATTGCTGTTAGAATTGGTGCCTTTGGAGGAGACAATTGCTCGTAATGGGTAGCTACAAGCCACTTCACTGAGAAAGCGTGGGGTCTTAAGATGCTTTAAGAAATAATAGAAAGACTGAGCCTGAGTGAGTCAGGCTCTTCTGAGTCATACAGTTTTTAGGTCAGTGTAAAATACTGACTTTCTGAGGTCTTACTTTTTTCTCTCTCTGGAAGACCTAAGGCAAAGATCTCTCTCAAAGAGGTATCAAAGAATAGAGGCCTTTCCCTCAGAACCTACCTCTGCCCAGTGTTCACCAAAATGTGGTTTCAAATCACCTGTTCAAAGCCCACAGGGTGCTTATTTGTTAAACATGCAGATTCTTAGTGCTCCCTCCACCCACAGAGACACTGCACAAGAGGCCCTGCTTTGGACCACAAGTTCCTAAACATGGCAGAAAATCTGGATCACCTGGGAGACTTTTTAGGTTAAAAACCGGAAATAGGATGTAAGCATAAACATGTCAACAAAATGAGAGGATGTCCCTCTGCTTGCCGTGCTTGGTATTTACTTCTATACTGTTTCCCTATACGTGTACATGTAATTTTGTTTTGTTTTTGTCAGACAGAGTCTCACCCACGCTTGCCCAAGCTAAAGTGCAGTGGCCCAATGGCACTGCTCACTGCAGCATCCACTTCCCCAGTTCACACTCCAGAGTAGCTGGGACTACAGGTACCCGCAACCACACCTGGCTAACTTTTGTATTTTTAGTGGAGACTAAAAATTTTATTTTTATTATATTATTTTAGTTTTGCCATTTTGACCAGGCTGGTCTCAAACTCCTGACCTCAAGTGATCTGCCCTCCTTGGCCTCCCAAAGTGCTCGGATTATAGGCGTGAGCCGCTGCGCCCAGCCAGTGTTGTTGTTTTAATGAAATGAGTCCGTATTATGCACATTACTCTGCAGCTTTTTGTTTTTCCCAGCTTGTTTTTAACTAACAGAGTATCAAATGGACTTCCTTGCAAATCTGTCCTATTAACACCAGGATCACAACTCAGATGCTACAGGGGTTAGGCAGATAACATAAATGAGTTAAATGGATCCAGTAGGAACTGCAGAAAACTGGAGATGTTTCATCTAATTGCATCAGACTTTACCCAACCGCAAACTAACTCTTGCCATTTGGAAATGTTGGCCCAGAGTTGCCAAATTCCAGTTTTCATGAAGAGCAAGAAATCTGAATTTTTGAAATGTACAATCTCCAGATTTTTAAATATTGGTAACAAATGCACATTAAATGCAGTGAACCAGCCCAGATGTCTTCAATCCAGACACTGCCCCTCCAGCCATCCTTCTGAAATTTCTATTGCCATGTATAATGTTCCGCAGTGTAACTGTCAATCCTTACTCAACGTGTCTCCTGTTGCTGGACACTTAGGCTATGACATTACAACTACTGTATAAATCTTTGTGCTTATACAAATAATTATAGAAAAACAGCTTCCAAATTGCCCTCTAAAAGGTTGTACCAATGTATAGTCCTATAAACACTACATGAGACTATCCTTTTCTGGGAAGCTTTAAACAGATTCCCAGGTGGTAACCCAGAGATCAGATGCAGTAGGTCGAAGATGAAACCCAAGACTGTGTGAGTGAGTGACCAGAATGACTCAGGTGATTCTGATGATCAGAGAGGTTTTGGAACTACCGTTTTAGCCTATTAGCAAGCTGTCTGGGGCCATGAGCAGTGAATTGTAAAAGAAACTATACTTTCATTTGTACTTCTGTTTTTTAATTTTATTTAGAGACAGGGTCTTGCTTATCATCCCGGGAGTGCAGTGGTACAATCATAGCTCACTGAAGCCTTGAACTCATGGGCTCAAGTGATCCTCCCACCTCAGCCTCCAGAATAGCAAGGCCACAGGTATGTGCCACCATGTCTGGCTAATTTAAAAAAAAAAAAAAAATTAAAAAAAAAAAAATTTTGTAGCGACAGGATCTTGCTATTTTGCCAGGCTAATCTCAAACTCCAGGCCTCAAACAATCTTCCCACCTCACCCTCCCAAAGTGCCAGGATTACAAATGGGAGCCACTGTATCTGGCCACTGCTTCCACACTTTTCCCACTAACTACAGCCTCTATGCAAACACAAAAAAGGCTCTGCTGCTGCTGCTGTTTCAAGCAGTTCTGTCAGAGTAGGACAGTCAATAAACCAACTATGGAACCTTCAAGTGGCTTTTATTGGCAGAGCCTAGAAGAAGTGTTGTAGCCATTTCTGAGCAAAAATCTGTATCCCAGCAAGGTATTCAGTGTTATGTTTAACACACTACTGAACCAGAAAGTTTAAGTTCCTGACACAGACGCAACCAGGTCACTAAGAGGCTCCAAAATCAACAGGTTAAGCCCCACTGCTCTGTTCAGATCTGAAAGGCAAGACACAGTCCTGGATGTGTGCCCTTGATACAGGGTGACTAAAAAGGCAGGCAACAGTATCAAGGATTTTTTTTAGGTGTACTCCTGTGCAGTCCCACATTGCAAGGATATGTTTCAGCAGCAGCACTCAAGTCTCCTCTTCATTCTGTATCTGCCTAAACAATCTCTGCTTAGGACAAGTGTGGTCGGTCATAAAACATGATCATCAGGATGGTAGAGTTCACTCATCAGGCGGTAGATGTAGGAAGGTGCATTCCCACCAATGTTGGAGATAAAGAGGGTAATGAGCTCTGGTGGGACGTAGTCAAACACAGGGCAATGCACGCTGACCTTCTCCAGAATGTCCCCTGAAAGGCAAGCACACATGCTAAAGGTAAAACTGAGCCTCCCTCTCTCATAATTAAGTAGCATATAGATTCCAACCTCGAGAATGCAGGCATATTAGCTCCCCAAGGATGAGAAGCTATGGAAAAATGCAAACCAGAAGAGATGACTTCAGATCATGACAACCCCTGCTTACAACTCTTCCGTGCCTCTGCATAGCCCTTAGAATAAAATTCAAACTCAGGATTGAAATTTAAAATCTGGGCCCTCCCTGCCGCACCACATGAATTACAATTTGGACTACTCTTCCCCTTGCTCATTACTGTCTAGCCATGTATGCCATCCTTTTCTAACTGGCTAAGCCCCCTGCACCAGCTCATGGAAAACTCTATGATCTTCAGATGGTAGACTGTATTCATTCAGGACTCAGATGAAATGTCATCTCATTAAGACCCTTCCTCAATCTCAGTTAGGCCCCTAGCCACTTTCTATCACATCAGCCTTGCTTGTCCTCAGGCATCCCATGACCTGATACTTTCTCATCTGTCTTCCACAATAGAATGTGTGGGAACAGGGCCTTATCTTTTTCATTCATTGTGATATCTTCAGTGCCTAGAAGAGTGCTGGATACATTGTAGGTGCTCAGTAACTATTTCCTGAAGAATGAATGTTTATTTAAATAAAGGGATGAAGTCATTCAACTTCCAAGAGGAACTAGGACCCCAACTACTATGCGTTGCTCTCAGAGGGTGTATAAGGCCACCCTTGCTGATGAGGCTGCAGGCATAATGAGCTGAGCTGCTGCCTTCAGAAGGAGCCAGAGAAAAGAACCCCAACACATGAGATTATCCAGGCTACAGGCAAGTTTTCTAAGTGGGAACATTTCACAGCCTGCTTCCTTTGGGAGTCAATTTACCAAAATGACTCCTTATATAGCAGGAAAACAGGTACATTTTCCCAATTGGTTGTTTATATCTCAAAGAGCATGCAAAGCCAAACCCAGACAATGCTAGATGATCCAACCCACAGTAGCCCCAACAAGTCTAAAATACATTCGTCTCAGAACAAATTAACATGGACTTGATCAGGTCCTCAAGCACTTTGAGATGCTAAAGAAAACAGTCCCCCCAAGAAGTATGATAAAAAACACAACCTGACAGCATTCAGTTCTACTGACCAACAAAACAACAAAAAGACCAAAACACATGCACGCACAAACCCCGAATACACACAACACATGCACGCATGCACGCACAGCTTTTGTACCTTCTGTGAATGGCAGGACTTCTTCAGGAGCCACAAACTTATGAAATGAGTCTTCTTCATTGGGGAACTAGAAAGGAAAAAATTTTTAAAAACTAGAGACCCAGCAATTCCACTCCTAGATACGTACCCTAGAGAAATGAAAACATGTCCACACAGAAAATTTATACACAGATGCTTATAGCATGATTATTCACAAAAGCCAAAAGGTGGAACCAACCCAAATGCCCATAAACAGATGAATGGATTAATAAATTGTGGTATGTTCATATAATGGAATATTATTCAGCCTCGAAAGGAAATTCTGACATTACAACATGGATGAACTTTGAAAACATCATGCTAAGTGAAAAAAGTCAGGCACAACATGTCACATATTATGATTCCTTTTATACAAAATGGACAAATCCATAGAGACAGGAGCAGATTAGAGGAGATGGGGAGAAGAAGAAATAGGGAGAGATTACTTAATGGGTACAGGGAGTTTTTCTAGAGTGGAGAAAAAGTTTTGAAACTAGAGAGTGGTGGTTGTACAATGCTGTGAATGTACTAGATACCACTAAATTGTATACTTTAAAATGGTTAATTGTATGTTATGTGAATTTCACCTCAATTTAAAAAATAGAGACTATAAATAGTTTGATGTTTTCAAAGCAAATAGCTTCCATCACTGATGAAATGTCTCTTCACTTAGTCCCTGCTTGTATTCAGGTTACAAAGGACAGGCCCTGCAACAGTAACAAAACTGATTCTATGATCCTACTTTCAACCTGCTTGGCATTTTCAGAAATGGTCAGGCGACGGGGAGTCGTGGCAATCATAAGGAAAGGACCTTTCCCAACTACATATTGTCCTCACAATCTTGCCTTCCTAAAGCTGGCAGCTTAGAACTCTCAACTATTTTACTGAATCAAGACTTCTGTGGTTCTTTCCAGCCTCCACTGGGTGTAATCCATTGAGTAAACGCAGATAAATGGAGGCCCTGGAGTGAGGTGGTTGAAGTCCCAGAGTTCAAGCCCACCCTCTGGCTTCCTTCTTTCTGCTGGCTTCTAGCTAAAGACAGACACACATACCTGTGGGGAAAGTTTGAACATAGGTGCACAGACGATGAGTGGGGTGGAATGGTGTTTTGCTGCCAGTGCCAGAGTGTGAGTTCCTGTCACAGCTCTCAGGGCACCATTGGCCAGGATGGTCTTCGTGCCAATGATTACCTTTGAGACAAGAAGAAAACTGTGAGTCATCCTGGGGGTGGAGCCTTAAAAGGGCCACTGGCCACAAAAAGCTGAATGCTCAGGCCTCAGAATGGTATCGTGAGGGGTCAGAGACTGGTATAGGGGAAGGGATCCCTGGCTCAGTACAAGTTCTAGCTTAAAAGTAGGTTGCCAAGGAAAGAATGAATGTAAAATGGGACAAGAAACTGCAAAACCTACTGCTCTCAGTCCCATATTTTCTGGAAATTGAGATGCCATACCTTCTGAGAAGCCAGGAACCTTTTTCATTCACTATCCACAACTGCCAAGCTCTTTGAGCAAAGGCAGGAGCCTTGTAGCCAATCCCTAGCAACTGACACTCTTGCTTTAGTTCTATTTAATACTTCATTCTTTTCAATGCTTCAACCGAATTTAGAGGCTACTCCAAGAGAGGAACAATGATGCAGAAAAAGGGAAAAGAAATTCAGTTAACAAATTAAAAAGGCCTACGTATGTACTTTGAAAGGTGCTAGAAACTTCCTTCTCTCACTATGGATATTACAGGAGATAAAAATCAATTTTAGAAACATAATCTTCATGAATTCAACATAACTCCAAATATACACACCTTGTTGACTCTTGACATTACGGCAAAAATGGCAGCATCAGTCATGACAGTTGTCTCAATACCTGCTTTGGACAAATTCACAGCCATTTCATGACCCTGCAATGGGAGGGAAAGGCTGATTCTAAGAGAAAGAGTGAGAAATAGTGAAAAGTGCTCTCAAATGTAACTGGATCTGGGGAATTGTGTGATATGGGCATATCCAGCACATAATTTCCAATAGATAACTCATTTTTCGGACAACTAAGTTTTTGGACTATCATAGCTCTGGTAAGCTGTAGGGAAGCCTAGGGGAAGCTAATAAATGTCTAGTACTCCAGCCACAAAACTGGAAATACAACGTGCGTGTATAACATAATCACGATTGCTGACAAGATAGCTCCTGGCTCATCATTTTAAAACATCCTGCATCCTTACATATTTCCTTTTTGAGACCTATTATTTACTTAGGATCGAGTGAGGTCAGACCAAGCATCAGTCATCCCCAAGGTAATTTACCCTGCTTTGATTCCTAAAAGAACCAACCCATGTTTCCTTGGACCCAGCAGTTCACCAGCATTTTTTTTGTTGTTGGTTTTTTTGTTTTTTGAGACAGAGTCTTGCTCTGTGGTACAGGCTGGAGTGCAGTGGTGCCATCTTGGCTCACTGCAACCTCTGCTTTCCAGGTTCAAGCAATTCTCCTGCCTTAACCTCCAGAGTAGCTGGGATTACAGGCATGCACCAGCACGCCCAGCTAATTTTTGTATTTTTAGTAGAGATGGGGTTTCGTCATGTTGGCCAGGCTGCTCTCGAACCCCTGACCTCAGGTGATCCGCCCGCCTTAGCCTCCCAAAGTGCTGGAATTAGGGGCATGAACCACTGCTCCCAGTCCCAACTTTCTTAAACCACTATTTAAGAATGTTCACAGAACGAACACCTTGAAAATTCCCTTAATGTTTTAGTTTATCTTCTCAGTGTCTCAAAGTCTTGCTTATCAATTCAAGGTTGGAATGGCCCTACCCATCCCTTGTTTATTTCTTCTTCATTTTCCATTTTTCTTAGTAGCAGCTACAGCAGTCTCCTTACCTGGCAGAAAGGAGCACACTCTGCTACAATGACATGGAATTTCCTCTTCCGGGCAGCCTCTTTGAGGAAGGCCTCTACTGTTCGGGAGAAGCCAATGGTCATGATCACCTCATTGCTGTGAATGTGCTCCAGAGCCTGGGCTGCAATGTTCTCCGTTGTCCCTTCTGTAAGAAGAGTTTTGAAAAAAAAAATATATTATATATATGAAATTGCTATGCTATATCACAAACACACATTATGAGTGTATGGAAAAAGATGTCTGCCCTTCACATGCACTGCCAACCTAGCAGACCCTGGTACCACAGGGTTAATGTGCTTAAAGTGAAATGTCACAATTTTTTTTTTTTTTAATAGAGATAGGGTCCCACTGTGTTGCCCAGGCTGGTTTTGAACTCCTGGTCGCAAGCAATCCACTCACCTTGGCCTCCCAAAGTTGTGGGATTACAGGTGTGAGCCACCACACCCAGCTATGTCACAATTTCTTAAAAGCCCCACTCTGGGATTTTCTGCCTGCCCTCTTCCAGAAGTACCCCTATCTATCAACCACCTCTGTCACTACAGAGCTCCTTACAACCGATTTTGAAGATAGTGAATTCAGCCAAGGAATGGCAATCTGGGAAATCCTAAAGTGCTGAGAATCGGGTAAACAGAGCTTCTGCCTAAAAGAACTCTTCCTTCAAAAGGTGGCCACAACACTTCTACGTGAGAGAGAATGGCCAGAGAAGAAAAACGGGGGAGGAATTTGGAAGCAGCTTCTTCATCATCTGATTATAATGAATATCTGCAAGTCACTTGGACCGCAATGACAAGGGGGACAGAAATGGTATACGTGTACGTGTGTATAAAAATTCAAAGATAGTGAAGGAGGTCTATCGACCTGGTTCTCTAGGGAGTTCATCTTCTTTACAACGAAAATAAAACTCTGTCCTAATAGAGTCTGTGCCACCGCACAGACTTGCAGTCTATCAAGGGTTGGTCTGTAAGGAAAAGTAGAGAGGGTTACTTTGGTCCCGTCACCTGTTGCAACATTTCCTAATCAGGAAGGAAGACAAACCTCTGAGAACCAGAAGACTGGTAATATCCCATCTCTGCTAATGAACAACCTTCAGGGGCTTCTGTTCCCTTATTTGCCTGTGACCAGTCCCATTTTCCCAGCAATCAGGCCTCTTACCCAGCTCCACTAGCAGCTCATTTATCGCCTCAATGATGTTGGACTGGAGTTGGGCATAATGGAAGCTGAAATCCTCGTTCAGGCCTCCGGATGTCAACAGTTTGTGCAGGGACTCCTGCTGATCACTCTCGTCGCTGCGTCCATGGAGTCTATAGAGGCAACAAGACGCAAAGAGAGAGGTGGGGAGGAGGAGTGGTCAGGCAGGTAACAAGGGCTGCTCAGCTCCAATAAAGTCTCCGAGCAGGGAGAGGGGCCCGTGGAAAAAGTGTCACTGTATCCAACCCGGAGCCCAGGACGTGAGCCTGACCTGCCATACTCCTCCCGGATAATCTTGAGCACTCTCCGCACCATGTTGCCCACGGTGGTCTCGGAGGGCTGAGCGGCCGTCATCCTCCTGCCCTCTCTGCGGATCAGCTCCATCAGCTCCCCTATAGTCCAAAAGAGAGAGGATAAGAGGAGCCAACGCGAAGTGAGGCCTGGGAAACTTTCAGCCTTGGGATCGGGAACAAACAGGGGCCGGGTTTGCTGACGGAGGCAGGCCGGCCTCACCCGCGTTGCTCCAGCGGTGGTCCGTAATGATCTGGCGTAGCAGCCCCAGGGTCTCCCGAGCCATTTCCTCGGAGCTGCGCGGCCCACCACCCCGCTTCAGGGTCTCCACGAAGCTCTCGATCCTCTCTGACAACTCCGAGCCCTTTGCTGCGGACCCCGGCATCTCTAAGGTAAGCTGCCTTCAGCCTTCACCGGCGTAATCCACACCTGCCAGACCACACACTTTGCACTTCCGGGGCGGGCGAGGTCGGCTTCCGCCGTGAGGGGAGGGGGAAACCACAAGTTTGAGTGGAAGCAGGCCACGCCCCTCGTTGCCACTCTCCCGCCCCCTTCCTCTGCCTGAGCCAATCAGAGACGTGAGGCTCGGGTTGTTCAGTTACAACCGGGCCCGCGCGCCTAGGGGACTGCAGGCTCGGAAGCGGCTTTTCATGGCTCAGCCGACGGTGAACGGAAGTAACCCGTCCGGCCTGTAGAGGGTGGCTAGTCCCGTTGCTATGGGAGCAGCAAGTCTCTACGCGCCCCTCACCGCGACTTAAGGCTACACTGAAGAAGTTGCGGCACTCCCTCCTGTCTTCCCAGCTCGGTGACCGCCCGAGCTGTCACTCCCGAGTGTCAGCTGACACTAACGTTCCGAATGCGTGTCCAGGGTCGGCTGCCCCTTGGGCAGATGTCTCACTTTTGTTCTGTTACATTACCTGGTACCGTTTGCGCCTGTATCTAGTAGGTTCATCTCTCTGAAAACAAGGACAATATCTTTTGTTGCTTTTGTATTCTCAAGGCCTAACACGTCTAATAGAAGATAGCGAAATTAGAGATGAGGAAGACTACCAACCATTAAGGAGATTCAAAGTGGGAGCCAATACAGAAGCAAAGATAACATCCTCCGATTTGGACATAATTGTCCTCCTACAGAGAGGCCAGAGAGTATAACATAATACCGAGAGTTACCATTTACTTAAAGCTTACTGGATGTTGGGAACTGTGTGTGAATTGTCTCAGTTATATAAGGTCTGAAATAGGTCCTCTTATCCCCATTTTACAGATTGGAAAGCAGACCCACAGAATTTAAGCAGTTAATAAATGATTGGGTTCATACTTAAATCCAGGTCTTCCTGAACCCAAAGTCTGTGTATAATAGAAATCTCTATTTCCTTAAGATAAATTCTTCAAAGTGGAATCCTTAGGCGAACACATTTTAAAGACTTTTGTTATAATTTACAAATTGCCCTCCAAAAAAATTATGTCAATACCAAAGTTAGCCAAAGGTAGTACAAAGAAAAGAAAATTACAGATTAATATCTGTCATGAACATAGGAAGCAAAAATTGCAACAAATTATTAGCACATCAAATCCTGCAGTACATAAAAAAAGAATAATATGTAATTACAAAGTAAAACGTAAACCTGGAATGCAAAGCTGATCAAATACTTAAAAATCAATATCATGTGCCATACTAACAATCTAAGAAGTAAAAACCACATGATCATGTCAACTGATGCAGGAAGAAGCATTTGACAAAATTCGATATTCATGATACAAACTCTCAGAAAACTAGAACAAAAGGGAACTTCCTGAACTTGATAAAAGATATCTACAAAATCCTACACCAAAAATCATACTTCACAGTAAAAGATTGCTTTCTCCCTAGGATCAGGACAAGGCAAGGATGTCTACTTTCACCACTCCCATTTAACATCAATATGTGAAGTCCTAGCCCTTGCAACAAGGCAAGAAAAAGAAAAAGCATACAGAATGGAAAGAAACTGTCCCTGTTCACAGGAGACATGATAGTCTACACAGAAAATCCCGGAGTCAACAGCAACAAAAACAAAACCTCCTAGAACATAAGTTTAGCAAGGATACAAAAACTATATTTCTATGTACTAGCAATGAATATCAGAAATTGAAGTTGAAAACACAGTTGCTCTAAAAAGCCATAAAATATTTGTCAGTTTTGCTGTGTTCGTTTTTATTTATTGATTTATTTGTTTATTTTGAAACAGGGTCTCACGCTGTTGCCCAGGCTGGAGTGCAGTGGCATGCTCACTGCTCACTGCAGCCTCAACCTCCCCCTGCTCAAATAATCCTCCCACCTCAGCCTCTTGAGTAGCTGGGACTACAGGCACACACCACCATGCCTGGACAATTGTGTGTTAATTTTTAAATGTCTTTAAAATTGTATCAATTTACATGCTGGCTAGCAGTTACCATATTATAGCCAATTTTGGATATTGTCATTTTTTTGTATATCAAGTCATTAAAAAAATAAGATATATAGGCCAGGCATAGTGGCTCATGCCTGTAATCCCAGCACTTTGGGAGGCCAAGGTGGGCAGATCACCTGAATGTCAAGAGTTTGGGACCAGCCTGGCCAACATGGCAAAACCCTGTCTCTACCAAAAATACAAAAATTAGCCAGGGGTGGTGGCACATGTTTGTAGTCCCAGCTACTAGGGAGGCTGAGGCAGGAGAATAGCTTGAACCTGGGAGGTGGAGGTTGCAGTGAGCTGAGATTGTGCCACTGCACTCCAGCCTGGGTGACAGAGCAAAACTGTGTCTCAAAAACAAACAACAACAAAAACCAAGGTGTATAGTATCTTATATACACTGAAGAATTTTTATGTGTGTGTATGCAAATTATAAAGCGTGACGACGAACAGGTTGAGGAATGTGAACCAATTCCTCACTTTGAAACTAAAATATTCGAATTAATAGAGATAGAAAGCAAAGCCGTGTTGGCCAGGCATAGTAGCTCACACCTGAATCCCGGCACTTCGGGAGGACAAGGTGGGAGGATGGCTTGAGCCCAAGAGTTGAAACCAGCACTGACAACAAGACCCCCATCTGTACAAAAAATTTAAAAATTAGCTAGGTGTGGTGATACATGTCTGTAGTCCCAACTACTTGGGAGGCTGAGGGGGGAGGATCTCTTGAGCCTGGGAGGTCGAGGCTGCAGTGAGCTATGTATGATCCTGTAGTGAGCTATGATCCTGCCACTGCACCCCAGCTTGGGCAGCAGGGCAAGACCCTGTCTCCAAAAAAGATAAAGAAAAGAAAGAAAGTAGAACTGTGGTTGCTAGGGTCTGAGGGGAGGGAGAGAGTTACTGTTTAATGGCTACAGAGTTTTAGTTTTGCAAGTTGAAAAGAGTTCTAGAGAGAGATGGTGGATAACGGTTGTGC
This sequence comes from Piliocolobus tephrosceles, assembly GCF_002776525.5. Classification (NCBI taxonomy): domain Eukaryota; kingdom Metazoa; phylum Chordata; class Mammalia; order Primates; family Cercopithecidae; genus Piliocolobus; species Piliocolobus tephrosceles. The sequence goes on from NC_045439.1 coordinate 31,543,694, forward strand.
ATTTATATTGCACAACAATGTGAATGTACTTCATGCCAGTTTAGTTTCACTAAATTGTACACTTAAAAAGGTTAAGATGGTAAAATTTATGTTCTGCGTTACTTTACAATTTAGGAAATAGGTGATATATTTCACTTTTTTCTGCTCAGTATGACATTCATAAAATTTATCCATGTTGTTACATGTACCTGTAATTCTCTTATTTGCACTGGTGAATTTGTACTGGTGAGAACTTGTAGTTCTCTTATTTGCACTAGTATTTCACGTGACTATAGCATAATTTGTGTATTCATTTTTTTTCAACAGACGTTTGGGTTGTTTCCAGTGTTTTTAGGGAGGTGGGTGAACATAAACTATAAATAGTCCTGTGTATGTCTTGGCACTTATATAAGTGGAACAGCTAGATCAGAGGCTATATGAATGTTCAACTTTACAAATAGATCTAATTGTACAAAGTGGTTCAATTAATGTATGCTCCCTCCAGCAATATTTAAAGAGTTTCAGCTGACCTACATCCTTACTGACATGTGATATTATCAAATATCTTATTATCTGGGAATCAGGTATTTATAAAAGGATATGTTACTGTGGTCTTAATTTGCACTTTCCTGATTACTGTTCATTATTTTCATGTGTTTGTTGGCCATGAGTTTTTTGTGAATTGTTTGTGCCTTTTACCTACTGTTTTTGGCTTTAAAAATTTTCCAAGTAGATTTGTAGGAGTTTATATATTCTAGATACTAATATTCTTTCAAATATTTATCATATGAATAAATATCTTCTCCAAATTATAGCTTGTATTCTTTACTTTGAGATGTCTTTGAACAGAATTCTTGATTTTAATGTGTTAAAAGGTATCAACCTTGTCTTTTATACGTAATGCCTTTTCTGTCTTATTTCAGAAATTCAGCCAAGTGCAGTGGATTTGCCAGGTGTTGGGATTACATACCTATAATCCCAATAATTTGGGAGGCCAAGGTAGGAGGATCACTTGAAGCGAGGAGTTCTAGACCAGTCTGGGAAAAATAGCAAGACCCCATCTATAGAAGAAATTTTTTAAATTAGCCAAGTGTGGTGGCATGTGCCTGTAGTGCCAGCTACTTGGGAGGCTGAGGTGAGAGGTTTGCTTGAGCCTAGGAGTTTGAAGTTACAGTGAGCTGTGATTGCACCACTGCACTCCAGCCTAAGCAATAGAGTGAGACTTCAACTCAAAAAAATGAAAAAATAAAAAAATCCATCCAGGTGCAGTGGCTCACGCCTGTAATCCCAGTACTTTGGGAGGCCAATGCAGGAGGATCACTTGAGCTCCAAAGCTTGAGACCAACCTGGGTAATAGAGCAAGACCTTGTCTCTACAAAAAAAAAAAATTTTTTTAATTAGCTAAAAAAAATTAGCAATTTTTTTTTTTAATTGACTCACACCTCTGGTCCCAGCTACTTGGGAGGCTGAAGTGGGAGGATCTCTTGAGCCTGGGAAGTCAAGGCTGCAGTGAGCCGTGATCATACTACTGCACTCTAGCCTGAGTGGCAGAGTGAGTCCCTGTCTGGAAAAAAAAAAGAAAAAAAAAAAGAAGAAAGAAGAAATTCTTCCCTAATCCACAATTATAAATATAATTTCCTATATTTTCTTCTGGTTATTAAAAAAATCATCTTTACATATAATTTGGAATTGCTTTTTATGTAAGGTAAGAGGTGTGAATCCAATTTTATTTTTCCATTCTTCAGTGATTTTTAATGTCACCACTGTCATACGTCAAGTTTCTATAACGTGTGAGTCTGTTTGGCGGCTATTTGGTTTCATTGCTGAATTTGCCTATTTCTGAATCAATATGACATTATCTTAACTCTTGTCTTTTTTTTTTTTAAGATAGGGCCTCACTCTCTTGCCCAGACTGGAGTGCAGTGGTGCCAGCACAGCCCACTGTGGTCTTTTTGAATATGATGCCTGGATATACTGCAGCTATCTTGTGACCTGAGGTCTCAAGACTTGGGAATAAAGTTAACATGCTGAGGATGGGAGAACAGAAAAACAGAAAGAAGCTGGAATCTTTTTTTCTTTTTTTAACTTAAAAATACGTTTTGGAGATTATCCCATAGCATTCCATAAAGAAATTTCCCTTTCTTTTCCCTCATGCAGTAGTTCATTGCACCACACTTTAACACGTTTCCTACCAAAAGCAGATTGTGTGGTGGCTCACACATGTAATCTCAGCACTTTGGGAGGCGGAAGTGGGAGGATCGCTTGAGGCAAGGAGTTCAAGACCAGCCTGGGCAACATAGTGAGCCCCGCCTCCCCCTTACAAAAAAATAAGAAAAGAAAAACAGAAAGGACCTAGGCTCTTGACAATATCAACACTTAATGGGTATTTTATATATATTAACTGTTTTCATTCTTACAAAAACCTTGAGATAGGTGCTCTTAATGTAACCATTTCCAAAGGGAAACTTGAGGCAAAAATAGGTAACTTGTTCAATGTTACACACCTAGTAAGCAGAAGAACTGGAATGTAAACACAACAGTCTGGCTTCAGAACCTGCACTTTTAGTCTATGTACTGTGGAATCTTCTATTAAAATTGTATGAAATCAACAAAACCAGAAGTTGCCCTACCTTTAGACTTATTATATAAAATGATACATTTCTCTGTTGTTTATATAATTTTGAATGGAGTTCTCAATCACTTGCAGTCCAAAGCGACTTGATATTGGGTATTTTATCTGTTTTTAGTTGATTTGTAACATCTATTTATATACTGTATTTAAGATACCAACCATTTGACTGCCATTTGTGTTGCAATATTAGTATTTTTAGAAATTTTGTCCCAATTCTCATATATTCCTGTGGGAGTGCAAATTAAAGCACCTTTCAGTAGCTGTTTTAGTTGGGAAAACAGCAAAAGACTTTAAAATGTTCATTTATACCTTTGAGCCAGCATATCCATGTTTAGAAATGCATTCTAAGAAAATAATCAGAAATAGGCATACAGTTATCCATAGTAATATTTTTCTTATATTTTTGTTGTTTTCTTTTCTTTTCAAGACAGAGTTTTGGTTTTGTCGCCCAGGCTGGAGTGCAATGGTACAATCTCGGCTCACTGCAACCTCCGCCTGCTGGGTTCAAGTGATTCTCCTGCCTCAGCCTCCTGACTGGCTGGTATTACCTGAGCCAGTATGCCTAGCTAATTTTTGTATTTTCAGTAGAGATGGGGTTTCACCATGTTGGTCAGGCTGGTCTCAAACTCCTGATCTCAAATGATCCGCCCACCTCGGCCTCCTAAAGTGCTGGGATTACAGACGTGAGCCACTGCACCCAGCCCACAGTAATATTTTTCACTTTATTATTTTAAACACAAAAATCAGAAATAAACCTAAATATTAAAAATTAGGAGATTGGTCTAGAACATTATAGTACAAAAAGTACTTTAAACCTGGCTGTTACCATGCTCACGAGCTATATTACCTTGATATAAAGTAGTCTAATTAAAATTTGGAGCTAAAATGGTATAGCTTTATTCTCTTTATTCTCTTCTTTATTCTCTTAAACTTGGAAGATGAGCTACTTTCAATTGAAAGTAATTCTTGTTTTTGAGACTTGAAAGCTGAAAGGTACCTCAGGTACTTTGTAGTTACCATGTATCTTTGTGATTCCTCAAAACTGAAATGGAAATTATGATTGTGTATTTGTTATAATTATTTTCAAAACAAAAGAATGTTATAGTACAGTCATAAAATGGAATATTGATTTTTGGAATTTTGATATGGTAAATGCTTAACAATAAGGAGAACTGTTGATAACATATTGTCAGTTTTGTTTATTTTTTATTTTTTATTTTTATTTATTTATTTATTTTTTGAGATGGAGTCTCGCTCTGTTGCCAGGCTGGAGTGCAGTGGTGCAATCTAGGCTCACTGTAACCTCTGCCTCCGGGGTTCAAGCGATTCTCCTGCCTCAGCCTCCCAGGTGGCTGGGACTACAGATGCGCGCCACCACACCCAGCTGATTTTTGTATTTTTTGTAGAGACGAGGTTTCACCGTGTTAAGCACGATGGTCTCCATCTCTTGACCTTGTGATCCACCTGCCTTGACCTCCCAAAGTGCTGGGATTACAGGTGTGAGCCACCACGCCCGGCCGTATTATCAGTTTTAAAAGGCGGATTACACACAATCACTCTTGAAAATAGTTGGGCAGTCCCTTTCAAAACTGAAAATGAACTTATAATACAACCCAGCAATTCTATTTTTGGTGATTTATCCTAGAGAAATGAAGAACGTCCACATAGGAACTTGCAGGTGAATGTTCACGGCAGCTTTATTCATAATAGCCAACAACTGAAAACTGCCCAATGTCTTCCAACTGGTGAATCTTTACACAAACTGTACACCCATACCATGGAATACTGCTTGGCAATAGAAAGGAATGAAATATCGATACATGCAACAGCTTAGACTAACCTCAAGGAAATTGTGCTGAGTGAAAAATCCCATCTCAAAAGTACAGGCCGAGTGTGGTGGCTCACACCTGTAATCCCAGCACTTTGCGATGTTGGGACAGGCGGATCACTTGAGCTCAAGAGTTCAAGACCAGCCTGGGCAATATGATGAAACCCCGTTTCTACTAAAAATACAAAAAAAATTAGCCAGGTGTGGTGGCGCATGTCTGTAATCCCAGCTACTCGGGAGACTGAGGCACAAGAAGCACTTGAACCCGGGAGGCAGAGGTTACAGTGAGCTGAGATCGCACCACTGTACTTCAGCCTGGGTAACAGAGCAGGATCCTGTCTCAAAAAAAAAGGTGTACATACTGCATAACTTTGCTTATGTAACAATCATGAAATAACATAATCATAGAAATAAAGAATAGATTAGTGGCTTCCAGGAGTTACAGATGGGTGGGATGTGTGGCTAAAAAGGAGTAACACTAGGAATCTTGTGATATTAATGGTATACTTGGGTTTCTTCATTGTGGTGGTGGTTATGCAAGGCTACCTGTGATAAAATTGTGCATACACACACACACACACACACACACACGGAATGCAGGTATGACTGGTGAAATCTGAATAAACTCTATGGATTGTACCAATGTCATTTTCTTGGTTTTGGCATTGTGTCATGGTTGTATAAAATGTTAGCATTGCAGTAGTCTGGGGGGAAGGATGCAAGAGAGAGAAGGGGATACATTTCTTTGTAACCTCCTGTGAATCTACAATTATTTCAAACTAAATAGTTAAACAAATTAAAACCAGGATTTATGAAATAAAAACATCTATTTAAAAGAAAATTATAAAATTATAAAGCATTACATTTGGGGGTTGGTCATTTTTTTTTAAGAGACAGGGTTACTCTGTCGCCCAGGCTGGAGTGCATGGGTCCAGTCATAGCTTACTGTAGCCTCAAACTGATCCTCCCACTTCAGCCTCCCAAGTAGTGAGGACTACAATTACAGGTGTGGGTCACCACATCTGGCTAATTTTTTTTTTTTTTTTTTGTACAGACAGGGTCTTGCTATGTTCCCCAGGCTAGTCTTGATCTCCTGGCTTCAAGAGATCCTCCCATCTTAGCCTCCCAGAGCACTGGGATTACAAGCATGAGCCACTGTGCCCAGTGAATTTTTTAAAGAACTCTAGCTGTAATTGTTAAATGACACACTGCTAAAATAGATCCCGAAAGAGGCTGTTTAAAGTCTCTCTCTATGTATTTTTTAAGATAGAGTCTTGCTCTGTTGCTCAGGCTGGAGTGCAGTGGCACGATCTTGGCTCACTGCAACCTCCGCCTCCCGGGTTTAAGCAGTTCTCTGCCTCAGCCTCCCGAGTAGCTGGGATTACAGGTGCTTGCCACCACACCTGACTAATTTTTGTATTTTTAGTAGAGACCGAGTTTCACCATCTTGGCCAGGCTGTCTTGAACTCCTGACTTCGTGATCCACTCACCTCGGCCTCCCAAAGTGCTGGGATTACAGGCGTGAGCCACCACACCTGGCCTAAAGTCTATAATTTTTTTAAAGCAGGATGTAAAAATAGTATATTTGGTGGGACCTCAATTTCACTCTAAAAATATATATTATTTGTATATATTATTATATATAAAAATATACACAATACACATACTCTTACATATACATATATATGTATATAGATGTGTGTGTGTGAAGTGTATATAATGACATATATGATGACATTAACAGTGACTATCTCTGGATAGTATGATTACAGGTTTATCAGAGACAATTGCTCCCAAAGCCACTCTCCCCCACTATGGTAACAGAGTTTTAGCTGGGCAAATAGCCACCCAGAATAGAAACTACATTTCCCAGTCTCCTTCACAGGTAGATGCGACCATGTGACTATGTTCTTACCAATGGGAAGGTGTGGAAGTATTAATATTTTGTTGCTGCTTCTGAGAACCTTCCCTAGGAGATAGTTGGGATGGGTCTTTGGCCTCTTCATCATTTCGTCTTTCTTGCTGCATTTCTGCTCTGCCAGCTTAGGTGATGAGGATGCAGGTCCTACTGTAGGGATGGCAGAGGAGTGAGCTAGAAGGAGCCTGGACACTCTGAGGTCTCTGTGAAGTGGAGCTCCCATACCAACCTGGAATATTTACCTTTGGGCTTCATACAGCTGAGAGCTAAATAAACTTCAGTTTTGTTTAACTTCCACGGTTATCTTGGAGTTTCCATCATTTGCAGTCACACCCAACTTTAATAAAACGCAAGAATGATTTTTACTTTTGTTTGTGTACTGTTCTGTATTTTCCAAAATTTCTACAATCAGCATGTGCCATTCATAATGAGAAATAAAAGTTATTTGTAAGAAACGTAAGAAATCCATCAGGCCCGTTCTTTCAGCCAGAAATATGATTATGTTGACCAAATCTTCCAGATTTTCCAGAAATGTCCCAATTCCAAACATTATGGCTGATTGTCTGCATAATTATCAAATAACAGTTTCCCAGACTTAATTTGGAGAATATGGTGATTATGATGATAATTCTCAACTGGGGGCAGGGAGGCTTACTAAAATGTTTGTGTCTTTATCCTCCTGTTCTAAAAAATCTCCTTTAGGCCATAGGATCACTTCCTTTTCCTGAAGGCCTTTGACTCAACACTTGGGCATGTGAATGCACTACTGTTTTTGTCCTTCTCTGATTGTTTTGGTGGATAAGTCATGTCTCTATGCAACCTGAGAACAAGTGCTATTGTAGTAGACACCTGTTGTTTTTGTCTGCCCTGCACCCGCTTTCCGTTGGGAACTGCCCTTCCTCATCTCATGTGATTTGGGTGGAACTGTCAATCCCAGCACCTCCTCGTGCCCCAGGTGGCCCCCAACCACATGCCTGGCCCCCCACTCCTGGGACTGGTCCATCATCCAACTTCCACGCTGATTGGTTATGCAAAGCCGTTCAGTCCTTCCCTGTGATTTGCTATATGGACCCTGGAAGAAAGCAGGTTTCTGTCCTCATCTGCTGCAAAGAGTTTGGCTTCAGACTGGCAGTGGCTACCTTTCCTGCCTCATGGGGAGAGCTTGTCTAGTGTAGAAGAAAGTCAGCCAGCTGCTCCAGGAAAAGCAAGTAGAGTCCAGTCCTAGACAGAGGGAGAAAGAACAAATGAGCTGATGATCTGAGACGAGCTGATGTGGGCCCTTAGATCTAGCCATGCCTGAAAGTAGAGTCACCCTTAGACTTCTCAACAAATTCCCCTTTGGTTTAACTTTTTGAGTTGCTAGAGCCTTGACTAAGTTTCTTGTGTCCTCCCAGGAGCCCCAAAAGTTCGTTATTTGATTGCTTCTGCTAAACAAGAAACTAATCTTGCTCTAAATACGGATTTATATTTTGTGGCATCTGGTTCTGCTCTTGAGCTTCCCTGACTCTTGATCATGGTCAATTGCTAGGAATTGTTTTGTTTTTTGTGTTTTTTTTTTTTTTTTTTTTTTTTTTTTTGAGAAGGAGTCTCACTCTTGTCACCCAGGCTAGAATGAAATGGTGCAATCTCAGCTCACTGCAACCTCTGCCTCCTGGGTTCCAGTGATTCTCCTGCCTCAGCCTCTCAACTACCTGGGATTTACAGGCATGTGCCACCATGTCCGGCTAATTTTTATATTTTTGGTAGAGATGGGGTTTCACCATGTTGGCCAGGCTATTCTCGAACTCCTGACTTCAGGTGATTCACCTGCCTCAGCCTCCCAAAGTGCTAAGATTACAGACAGGCATGAGCCACTGTGCCTGGCCAACTGCTAGGAATTTGAAGGGCAAGTCTAATGACAGACACAGGTAGTGGAACCAGGGTATGTGATCAGAAAAAAACACAATCTTACCCTATTGTTAGTAGGATCATGTATTAACTGCTGCTCTTCATAGATCAACATATTTAACATGTAACAAATATTTATTATGCACCTTTATACCAAGCACCAACACTGCATACTGGAAAACAGGCCCTGTACAAGGAGAAACTCAATACTAATAAACAGATCATCACTTACACTTTAGAGGATTTTTGCTTGTTGGTTAGAGACTTTCATTTTCCATATCTCTTTTGGTGTCTACAACGGCCCTACGAGATGGGTTGGTTCTGGTCAACAGATAGTTATTCTGCAATTGATAGGGCCCTTCCGCTAAGTGAGAATGTCCAACCGTTTAGGTACACAAAACAATATAGTCTGTGATTCTGAAAGAAAAAAAAGTGGAGATCAAGGCCCAGTAGCCAGTTATTCTCTTAGTCACTGAATGTTCAATCATTTAAAAGCTGGGATTTGGAAGTCACACACATCTCCTAGAGTGTACACCTCACAAGCCGGGTGATCTTGTCTGTCAGTGGAGATGTTAGTAACAGGGACCTTTGATAAATGGTAAGGATCTGAAATATTTAGAGACATGTACTAGTACGGACCTTTTTTTTTTTTTTTGAAACAGAATCTCATTCTGTCACCTAGGGTGGAGTGCAGTGACGCGGTCTCGTCTCCCTGCAACTTCTGCCTCCTGAGTTCGAGTGATTCTCGTGCCTCAGCCTCCTGGGTAACTGGGATTACAGGCGTGGGCCACCATACCTGGCTAAGTTTTGTATTTTTAGTAGGGATGGGGTTTCATCATGTTGGCCAGGCTGGTGATCCACTGGCCTTGGCCTCCCAAAGTGCTGGGATTGCGGGTGTGAGCCACAGCGCCCGACCTGCTACTGATCTTTAAAGTAGCGGGTCTGGATACCCATTACATGAGAGAATTTCTAGAACTCTCTATAAAAGGTGATTCTGGTAGACCTGGTTGTAATTTCAGATGGGATAATTCAGAGAAAAATAATATCGACTTCTATTTTGATAACTCCTCTCTTTGAAGGACTCCCCAGTTATTATAACTACCTGAGAACATCTCTCTCCTTGCACGGTGGTACAGCCTAGTCCAGATGCCTATGTCCTGGGTCCCAGCAGATTCCTGTCACTCTAGGAGCAGACATGACCCTCGGCGACCAACCCGCAGGCAGTGAACCCCAGAGGCCCAGAACTTCCTCACTCTCATCTGACTCCCCTCTGTCCCAGGAATAGTTTCTGTCCCTGGTTTGATAGCCATGGCCAGGAATATTCTAACAGTCATGTCTAACTTCAGAGGGTAGTTTGATTAACTGGTTTCTGAGCAGGGTTTTCGGGCGAGAAGGCAAAACTTCTCAAGCTGCTCTCTCCACTGCACAGAATGTGGAGGTGGGGATAACTGAGGTCAGAAAATTCTTTCCAATCTCAGGTAATTTCCCTTTTTGGGGCTTGAGGAAGAAGAATCACAGTGGCCTGCACTGATGAAGCACCTGCATTGTGCCAGAGACTTTTTATAATCACCTCGAAGTCTCCCAGGGCTCTGTATGGTAAATATTAGCATCTTCATTTTACACCAGAGGAAGCTGAGGCTCAAGTTGAGTGGCGTGCCCATACAACTGATGGGGACCAAGTGTAGGTTCTGACCCAGGGTGTCTGTCTCCAGAGACTGCCACAGTGCCTCCTAATTGCACCATGGCCACATCCTTCTTGTTAGAATGGGAGAAATGGCCTTGAGAGGGGTCACACAGGGGCCAGGCTCCCGCCAGCCTCTGAAGCCTTCAGGACTTTGGTGATAGAAGCTCTGCGTCCCTCCGCCTGCTCCCTGAGTATGAAGCCAACAGATGAAACTGGAATGGGTGCCGAGGAAGCTGGGCATCAGGCTCCTGAGAGCCGAGCCCCAGCCTCGATAAGATGCCTGGCACACACCTGAGAGCACCAGGGAGTGGAGAGGAAGAGTCCTGCTGGGTTCTGAATGCAGGGCCACCAGTCCCTATCCCCTAAGGGAAGAGAGCACAGAAACTTCCCAAGGCTCATAGGCCCCAGCCTGGGGTGGACGGCTCTGCAGAGCCCGGTGGCCAGTCACACTCCGTGGGAAAGCCTTGGCCCTGGCCCGCCCGGGAGCCACGCTGGTGCCGCCTCCTGCCCACGGCTTGGCTCAGCGGGTTCCCAAGTGGCTTTACTTCCTCCCCCCTCTGGCTCCCACCTCCCACAGTCCCCAGGGAGACAGGGAGGCCACTGGCAGAGTTGACCTTCAGTCCCTGAGTCCCACAGGCCCCTGCAAGTCCCTTCCCCCACACACCTCAGAGCCAGGCTTCCCCAGGAGGAGCAGGAGAGGACTCTACCCCTCCCCAAGAAGCCCCTGCCCCAGGTCCATTTAGGGCTGGCCGGCCCCATCCCCACTCCTTCCGCTGTCCACTGAGGCTCCACTCTCGGCTGCAATAACAGGGCTTTGGGTATGGGCTGTTGTTTTTGCAGCTGGGATGGGGCGGAGCAGCAGCGGGAAGGCGTCTCGGGCACTGACGGTCTGAGAAAGCCCCAAGCCCACATTCCCACTAGGCCCAGGGCAGCCCCTTCAGGCTAGTGATGGAGCTGTTCCTGGGAGGCCCATGGGTGAGGCCCAAGTATAGAGGGCAGGCAGAGAAGGCGGCCAGCCAGCAGGGCTGAGAGAGTTTAGGGGAGCCTAGGAGCCCCAAGCCCTCCCTGAGCCACCCCTCCCCAGCAGACTGTGGCCTCCCTCGTTTCTAACTGCAGCTGGACCCAGCCTCTCCCCGCTCGCCCAGCCCCCGCACACATGTGGGAGATGCTGGAGAAAGCTTCCTTAAAACCAACAACAAACACAACAAAACATCTCATTTACTACGGGGAAAATGCTGGAAACTAAAAAGAATAAAACCAAGATCACCCCTAGTCCCTTCACTCAAAAATATTCATTATGAACATCTTGACATATTTCCCTATAAGCTATTTTTAAAGTTGTGGTAAAATAGAGATAACATAAAATTTACCATTTTAAAAATTTTATTTATTTATTTATTTATTTTGAGACGGAGTCTTGCTCTGTTGCCCAGGCTGGAGGGCAGAGGCACGATCTCACTTCACTGCAGCCTCCACCTCCTGGATTGAAGCAGTTCTCCTGCCTCAGCCTCCCAAGTAGCTGGGATTACAGGCATGTGCCACCACACCCGGCTAATTTTTTTGCATTTTTAGTAGAGATGGGGTTTCACCATATTGGCCAGGCTGGTCTCGAACTCCTGACCTTATGATCTGCCCACCTCAGCTTCCCAAAGTGCTGGGATTACAGGCATGAGCCACCGCACCCGACCCTAAAATTTACCATTTTAACCATTATTTTGTGTACAGTGGCATTTGTACATTCACACTGTTTTACAACCATCATCACCAGCCAGCTCCAAGACTTTTCATCTTCCCAAACTCTATACCCATGAAATACTAACTCCCCATTCCCACCTCCCCCTAGCCCCTGGCAACCACTCTTCTACTTTCTGTCTCTCCAAATTTGGCAATTCCAGGTACCTTGCATAAGCGGATCATACGGTATTTCCTGTCTGACTTCTTTCACTGAGCATATGAGCTTCAAGGTGCATCTATGTTGCAGCATGTGTCAGAATTTCCTTCCTTTTAAAGGCTGAGTAATATTCTGTTGTGTGTCACATTTTGTTTATCCATTCATAACCTGTTTTTCAAGATTATACTTTGTCAGATGTTAAATATCCTGATTTTTTTTTTTACTCAGATGTTGCCATGTCATTAAAATTTTTTTCTCAACATGATTTTTTTTTTTTTTAAGACAGGGTATCACTCCATTACCCAGGCTGAGATCATTGTGGCATAATCACAGTTTACTGCAACCTTGACCTCCCAAGCTCAGGTGATCCTCCCACCTCAGCCTCCCAGGTAGCTGAGACTACAGGTGCATGCCACCACACCCAGCTAATTTTTTGTATTTTTTGTAGAGATGGGGTTTTGCCACATTGCCCAGGCTGGTCTCAAACTCCTGGATTTAAGATATCCATCCTCCTTAGCCTCCCAAAGTTCTGGGATTACAAGTGTGAGCCACTGTGCCTGGCCCTCAACATGATTTTTAGTGCTGCGTTTTCACTCCTTGTAGATGGAATAGCACATATTTTACCGGTATCCTACTCTTAAATACTGAGATACTTTCTTTGTCTGCTTGGTTTGTTAGTTTGCTATAAATGGCCCCAAGAAAAACATCACGGTAGAAATGTTTTAGGGGACCCTCCTGTGGCTCTGCCTGACTTCTGATAGCTCAGGTAATTTCCCAAGGGAGAATCCCAGGAGTAGAATTGCTCAGCAAAGTGATTAACACGCCTCAGTCTCTTGATAAATATCCCCCCAAACTGTCCAGAAAAATCATGCCCACTGCTCCTCCATGAGCCGTGTAGGAAATCCAGAGGCTTTTCCTTTGCTCACCACACATTCATCAAATTTCTGAACACCCATGGGCCTGGCCCTGAGGACCTGGGATGCTATGCTGTGCCTCATCTCTCCCTGGAGAAAGGTGGAGACCTCTACAAACAGGGGTTCAGGGACCCAACCATCTCCTTCCACTGCCCCCCGTGGCTCCCTGTCTTAAATCCTTGATACCAGTGCCCCCTGCAGCTCCCTGTCTTAAACCCTTGATGGCCATGGAGCCAAGTGGCTCAGGAGAGAGCCAGCCTGGGCAAAGAAGCAACTAGTAGGGTGGGGGTACAGCATCTCTATCCCAGGTGTGGCTTAAGGCTGGCCTAGTTCCACTCTGCAGACCCCTTAGTGGCTGCCCAGCCAGCCCCACGCAGAGGAGTAGTTATGTAAATAACAGCTGTTGAGGGTTTACTATAGGCCGGGCCCACGGACTCCTCGCACAAACCCTGCGCTACAAGTACCTTTATTATTATTAATTATTATTTTTATTTTTTTTTTTTTTTTTTTTTGAGACGGAGTCTCGCTCTGTCGCCCAGGCTGGAGTGCAGAGTGCAGTGGCCAGATCTCAGCTCACTGCAAGCTCCGCTTCCCGGGTTTACGCCATTCTCCTGCCTCAGCCTCCCGAGTAGCTGGGACTACAGGCGCCCGCCACCTCGCCCGGCTAGTTTTTTGTATTTTTTAGTAGAGACGGGGTTTCACCGTGTTAGCCAGGATGGTCTCGATCTCCTGACCTCGTGATCCACCCGTCTCGGCCTCCCAAAGTGCTGGGATTACAGGCTTGAGCCACCGCGCCCGGCCACAAGTACCTTTATTATCTCCATTTTGCTGACCAAGGGACAGGTTCCATTTGGTACTGTGTTTAAGGCACACAGCTGGTGTGTAGTAGAGCCGGGATTCATAATCAGGTTTAACTCCAGAGCTTGTGCTCTTGGTGGTTCCCACATCCTGCTGCTTCTCCTAGGGGCTCTCCTGGCATCCCAAGTCTGGGAGAAGAAAAGGAAGCGCTGTAGGCCAGTGATGGTCTGTGGGGTGGGATTGGCTCTGCCCTCTCTGCCCAGCCTTGCTGAGCCCTAGGCCGGAGACCTCTGGCCACAGGGAATGAGGAACACTCCATGTCCCAGAGGGACCTGATTTGGGCAGGAATGGGGCAACTAGGGCAGGGCAGCGGGATCCATGCTGCACACAGAAAGCCTGATTGTGTACAGACTGTGCTCTATGGAAAAACAAGAATCATGAAGTCGTCTTGTTTTGGACAATCTGATGTCCCAGAGACCCAATGCCAAAAAAAAAAAAAAAAAAAAAAAAAAAAAATTGGGCTGAGGAACTGGAGCCAGTGCCACTGAAGCCTTCAGGTGAAGCTGGCCCTTCAGGGGTCGGGAATGGGAGCTCCTGCAGGCTCCCAAGCTGGAACCCGGTACTGACGACTCCTAGGGGTCCAGGCCTTGGGCTGGGGAAATTATTCCACATACAGATGGGAGCAGATCAGAGGAGCTCAGAGTCCTCCACCAGACCACAGCCTTGAGGGCCACCTGCATAGGGGCCTCACTACATCCAGGAAGCACCAAGATCTGCCTGAGCCAGAGGAGCAGGCGCAGAGGCAGCCAGGCTGGGGGCCAGCCAGGCCTCGGGCTGTCAGAGCACCCTACAAGGCAGGGAAGGCTGCTCAGCATGAACCCAGGCAGGGAGGGAGATCTTTTTTCCAGAACAAGACTCCCTGTGGGGCGCAGGGCAGAACTCCGTGGGCTCAAGAGTCTGGGACGTGCCTGCCTGACTCCGCTCAGGTCAAGAGGGCAGCCCACTGGTCTGGCCTCGCCAGCCAAAGCCAACACAGGAAATGCCAGCCAGACCTCAACATCCGGGCACCCAATTTGCTCTGGTTGGCAGGGAGCACTGGCCTTCCCGGGCTCAGTTGTTGGCAGTGCCGGCCAGAGGGAACCATGGTGTTAGTGCTCGCTCAGGGGATGCGGGGTCCCCGGGTTTGTCCTCGTGGGCTCTCAGCCCCAGGACAGGAGGAGCTGGGCAAACACACAGGAGACCAGCAGACAGCAGGAGGGAGCCAGGCGTTTCCCTGGACGGCGGCCATCGGGCTGTTGTTGGGATCCAGTTTCAAGCTCCTTCGAGGAGAGCCGCATGGGGTCATCCCCTCCACGACGCCCCAGGAAGGAGATTGATGAGCAGACAGTTGTTAACGCCGCGCCGCCGCCGCAACCGTGGTGATTAAGGCCGCGGTAATTGGCCTCACAGCCAGGCAGGGGCCGGGCCTGACAGCCGGCAGCCGCCAGGGTCTGCAGAGTAGGGGAGGGGGCGGCCCGTGCTGTAGCTGTGTGCGCTGATGGGATTAGGTTGTGAACTGACACTCAATCCTCCTTAGTGATTTCCTTCCTGGGGCCCCAGCCAGGGCCAGGACTGTGGGGATGGGGGTGGGCTGTAGGCAGAGAGCAGACATCAGCCTTTCCAGGCTCCTTTTAAGCTGGCCACTAGCTGGGGTGGGGGTGCAGGGTCTTCATCCAGGACTAAGCTTGGCCAAAGCCTGCTCTGCAGTCCCTCTGCAACTGCCCAGCCAGAGACATGTAGAGGATGAGCTTTTCCGGTAGGAATCCTTTTTCCCACATTCCCACTGGTGCCTGGCACTAGTTGAGCCTTGCAGGTGGCCTCCATACTCCCAGCATGGAGCCTGGCACAGAGTAAGTTTGCTAAGGATATTGGCGAACGGAATGGATGGATGTCCTCTTCCCTGATTGGCCTAAGTGCCTCCTGGGAGAATCTCCGTGACCCCCTCCAAGGTCTAGGTGGTACCTATGGGAGCATTTTTTTGCAGTCTCAGGAGCGAAGAGCTCTCCAAAGACCACCAGGTCCCTGGCCCTGCCTCTCTAAGAGCATCCCTCCAGCCCTCTCTGCTGGGCAGCTGTTCTGCACTTCTGAGTTCTGCCCCCTGCATTCATGCCTGTGTGCATGAGAATGTGTGTGCATGCATGCACCTGGGGACGTGAGCTTACGTCCACCTAGGAGGGACACTGGATATTTTCTTCCCCATGCATCCTCTGTATCCTCTTGGCTTCCCGGGGTCCCTCCCTTGGAGGTCCTAGGCAGGAAGGAGGAAGGCTAGGTGTCTGGTGTGAAGGCCTCTGGGTCACGACCTTTCCAGAGCCTTCCTTGTTTACACTTCAGGCCGAGGCCCAGGCCACATCGGCCTCCCACCTGCTTGTCCCCTCAGGCTCTTCCCTGTGGGAGTGCCCCAGGCTCCCTGTGAGTAAGAGCTGGCTCTTGGCTGCTCTGGGCTGTGGCTGGAATAAGGGGCATCCCCTCCACTGCTGGATGTGCTGGAGGCCAGGGCGCTAGAGACTGCAGCAGCCGTGAAGGGAGTACACAGGCACAGCTGTCAGCCTCAGTAGGCAGGGGCAGAGCCAGCTCCCACTGGTGGTGTTGGGCAAGAAATGCCTCTAAGGCCTGGGGAGACATGTGCACATCCCAGGCACGTTCAGGCTGAAATGCAATCTGTCCTGCCTTCTTGCCAGGTTTGCCTTGAAAACCCCTCCACTGCCAGCTGCCCAGCTCTGCCCAGCCCAGGCCTCCAGGGCCCCAGGCTCCACTGCCTGAGGAAAACCTGGATCCTTTAGGGAGGAGGGGCACAGCCGCATTCCAAGGAGACCCCACACCCTCCCTCACCTGCCGCTGCTTCCTTCTCATTCTTCGGCCCCTCTCCCCCATCCCAACCCTCCCCCAAGGCTTTTCTCGCCCTCTTCTCATGACATCCCCCCGCCCCCCAGGGAAGAGGCTGAAAACTGTGGTAGGATGAGCACAAGGCCTGGCTGTGCAGCCCGGGACAGCCATGAAACCTCTCTGAGCCTCAGTTTCCTCATCTTTAAAATGGGAGTGAGGAATGTCCACACCCTAGTTACTGGCCTTGGAAGGATATCAGTGATGCATTGCTGAGCAAAAGCAGCAGTATGTAATTCAGAAGGCACTGGAAATGCTCTGGGAAGATAGCCAGTAAGTTGCAGTCAGAGGCTACCCCCGGAGTCTGGGGGTGGCGAGAGAGGGACAGAGGAGTAATGGGTGTGTGGTGGGGAGAGAATTTTCACTTTTTACTTAACATACCTTGGATTTTGTTTCAGCAAGGGTGTGCCCCTTTTGTGATAAAAAAAATAAATAAATAAAGATGTTGTTTTTCAGAGCTGTTGCCAGCTTTAAATGTGAATGTGTATTTGAATGACGGAAGAAGCCCCGGGCCTGTGTGGCTGGGACAGGCTGCTCTCCTTCCCCGGAGCTAACTGACTCAGGTCTCCTCACTTGTCCACCTCCTTCCCTGAGGGGGTTAAAGCAGCAGCACTTCTGGAACAGAGAGAAGGGAGCCCAGAAGCCCCAACGAGGCCAGAGGCCCACTAGGCCACAGTGGGGTGGCATGGAGGCGGCACCCCCACCCCGCCTTGTCCCTCCTTGTCTCCTGGCTGCGGTGGCCGCCCACTCTGCCCGGCTGGAGACCTGCTTCCAATTATCCATGAAATCTGAGCTGGAAGAGACCTATTAAAGCCCCATTTAGTTTGATCCCCCTGGGGGCCAGGGATCTTTTCCGGCGACATCCCCCTCCTTGTCCGACTGGGACTCCAAGCCCTTTGGATGTTATCTCCTCCTGGGTCAATATTGTGACAACTCCAGCTGTGACCCAGGCCACCCCGGAGCCAGAGCTGGTCTGGGCCTGGCCTGGCGAGGTGCGGGGGGAGGGGGGAGGGGAGGAAACCTAGCTCCCTTCCCACCTTGAGGTTCCCGCTACCCACTCCCCTCCTTTCTCCTTTTTTTCAGCTGCAGCAGGACCATTCCACCTCCAGCCGGAGCCCAGCCTGGCCTGCGCCCCACGTTCCAGGCTGGTCCACAGGTTGCTCAGTGGCTCCTGGACCTACCTGGTCATCCTGTGGGAAGCTCTTACTGGTAGAGACCGTCTTTCCCATATTCCCAGTCGTGCCTGGTACAGGGTTGCGTGTTTCATAACACCCCGTTACATAAGAAATAATAAATAATGGTGATTAATGACCTCCTCCCCTTGTCCCTGGACTTGCCTGGGTCAGACTTCCCAAGGAAGGCATGGGGGCTCCTGGAGGAGGAGGAGGGGAGCAAGGGGTGCAGGGGGGCGCCCGCTCTGCCTCCACATCCTCCCCAAGCACCTCTGCATGTCCTCCCCACAGGCCACTCCCTGGAGAGCAAGAGGAAGCCACCAGAGAGGGTAAGCAGAGGCCCCAAAGCCCCCCAGAAAAGGGAGACCCCGGACAGAGGGAGGCCTCAGGGCTCCTATGACCCTGCCCGCAGGGCGCACTCGCTCTGTTCAGTTGGCCTGGTCTCCTCGAGACCACCCTGGTGGAGGGATGATGCCTACGAGGCCCCTGGCTCCCGCCTCCCTGCAGCCGCACCCGATTTAGGCCTCTAAGCACCTCTCGTGGGTGGGACGGGGCTGGGCCTTTGGGGGTGGTCCACTGGGGGAATTTGTGGCTTCTTTCCCAAACTCTGGAGCAGCAGGGAGGGCGTGAGGAAGCCACTTTGGGGGCACGGCTGGGGCAGCCACTTGGAGGTGAGAGGAGGGCAGCAGGAAATGGAGGATAAAAAGGTTCTGGAGGAAGCAGAGAAGGGAAGGAGCTTGGGAGCAGTGCCCAGAAGGGTGCCTGGCCAATCCTCCCCGCCAGACTCCCCTCTGGGTCCCCATGGAGCTGCAGAGACCCCGAGACAGAGCCAGGACTGTGTCGGGAGGGAACACTTATAAAGGTCATCCCAGCCAGTCTCTTGCCTCCAACCACGTCCACCAGCCCCATGGGTGGATATGGATCCTTTTGTCTGGATCTTTGTGGACACAGATTTGTGGCCTTTGCCACTGAAGGACTCCTTCCTTAAGTCTAGCTAAACCTTCCTTGCTGCACTTTAACCCTGTATTTCCTTGTTCCATCTAAAGTGGATTCACGCAAATGGATCCTCCCGCACCATTAACCTCTTGCTTTGTCCCTCCAAAGTTCACTCCCCAGGGGAAAGATCACCATTTGATCTGGCAGCTCCTGGGCACTCTGGCCCACCACCATCCCCACCACCAGGCACAAACTTGCAGGCCCAGAGAAGGAGCCTGCTGCCTGGGGACCAGGGCAGAGCCATTACCCTTTGCTGAACCTGTCCTGAGTCCTCCTCATCCTGGGTACCACTTCAATGGGGGACAGGGCGTGCAGGGCTGGAGGCCAAGGGCCAGGCCACCCTGGGGCCAGACCCCTGCCACTCACAGCTGCTCCTTGCTGTAGCCTGGCAACCTCACAGGAATTTCATTTGTCTCTGTCAAAAGTCAGGATGCAATGTGAAGCCTTCCTCACTTCCTTGGAGGTTGAGGGTGGCGAGGTGCGGAAGGCACACTGGCCTTGGCCTTCCCCAGTACCCCTGGGCTGGGCAAAAGGAAGCTCACCAGGACACATACACCCACATGCACATAGAGATTCACCAGCATGTACAAGCACACACTTGCAAGGCACATCTATGCATGCACACATTTTGGCATGTCTTCACAGGCCACAGAAACATTCACATGCACATGCACAGGCACACTCATTTTGCACATGGGTCCTATCTCCATGTACATGCTTGCTCATATCTTCACATGAACGCATGTTCTTCCACACACAATGGCACGCTCTGTGTGTGCGCACACGGGAACATTAATGGGAAGCTGTTAGTTACTGCTTCCTTCAAATTTGTGGAATGTATCCTGGAAGTTATTCAAAAGTCCATAGAGAGCAGGGGCAAGGGGAAGGAAAGGAAGAAGAACACAAGGCCCCTAAGGGGAGGTCTCTCCCATGCCCTTTGGGAGCCACTGGCCTCCCAGGACACCAAGAGACACCAGGCCTTGCAGAGTGGAGACAGGTGAGCATGGTGAGCATGGTGGTAGTGCGTTCCGGGACAAGGAAACTTGCAGAGTTTCAAGAGGTGAGCATGGTGGTAGTGAGTTCCAGGACAAGGGGTGGCCTGAGCAGGGGATGGAGTGGGGAAGGTTCAGGCCAAGTTTGGTGGAAGGCTAGGAGACCACTTTATTGGAGTAGAGGGTTCTCTGGCTCAGCCTAGGGGATGATGAAGCCAAAGAGTGTGAAAGGGCTCTTTGGAATGGAGGCCGTGGAACGTTTCTAAGCAGGAGACTGGAAGGATCCGAATGGCCCTTTGGGAAGCTTCATTCACTCAGTGCCTCCTATGTGCTTTGTGCTAAGGGAGCACAGAGGGGAGATGGATGATTCTGCCTGGAGCAGGTGGGAAGGGCAGGAACAGCTCCCCATTTGACATGGGCCTCAAAGGATGGATCAGAGTCATCCAGACAAGGAAGGACAGGAAGGATGACCAAAGCTGGCAATGGAACCTGGCAGCTGTGTGTATGTGTGGTGGGAAGGAGGGCTGTGCTCTTCATTCATGTGTGCCCCACAGACTCAAGCACAGGTTGTCCTGAGGAGCTGAACACAGTGTCCGTGCCAGAATCCAGTAGTCCAGACAGCTATGACAGTCCCCCAGGACATGCAAAAAGAAGCAAGTGAACATTGCCTGATGCTACCCTGGGCCAGGCTGACCTGACCCCAGGGAACAGAGGAACTGAGTGAGTGAGAGTCATTAGGGAGGATGCAAGACAGTTGCCAAGGCCAGCTGGCTGACCCACCAGAGAGACCCATTTAGGTCTCAGGGGTAACAGCCATTTATTTCCCCACCCAGATAGAGAACATGTGGAGGTATGGGAAGCTACCTGGCCCTACTCCTTTGACACCTCCCCTCCCTGGGAAACCTCCACCAAAGACATTCCCGCCAGCCCCCCCACCCTACCCCCACCATCCTGCTGTGGTCAAGTGGCCAAGGGCCCAGGACTCCAGGCTCCAGCCCCATCACGGCCCCCTCCAGCCTCTATCTCTTCAGAGCGGGAAACACCACATCCCAGCTGTCTGTCCCAAATCCACCTGGAGGCTGGCCAGCTTGGCCAAAGCCCAGCTTAGTTAGGCCAGACCCAGGAGACACTGCCGGGAAGAGGCAAGGACTGGAAGGAAGTGGCTGGGCCAGAGACGGGCCCCTCTCTGGGGCTTACCCAGTAGGGTTCCTCCTGGCACACCCATGGGTTTGCCCACTGCCATTCACTTCTGAGCCCCTGGTCCCTTGGGCTGTGGGCTCCAGGCCTCTCCCTACAGCCCTGAAGAGATACAGGTTGCCATGACAGCTGGTAGCTGGACTCCACCCTGATCGCAAAAGGCTTTGGGAGGCCTGGCCTTGGGCCCCACTTGGGACAGAAGTGCATCTGGTTAGAAACCCAGAGTCCTGTCCTGCAGACTTGAAAGCTTGTCAACAGGCTTACACGAGACCCTCACCCTGAGAACAACTCCCTCCTTCCTCCTCGCCCTCCCACCTCCTGCAGCCAACAGCTTGCATCAGCAGCAACAGCTGCTGCAGGCCCAGGGGCAGCCTGGGGCCACCACCACCACAGTGGGAGGTGGAAGGAGGCCAGGCACTTGGGGCCCAGGGCTGCTCCACCCTCCCTGTTCTGGGCAGCAGGCAGCACTCATCCTCTAGACCCCAGTCCCACGGGCCTCCAGCTCCTGAACAGGCTCCTCTCTCCCTTCCCCTCGGCTTTATCTTTTACCCACACCGCTCCCAGCTGGGAGACACTTTTCTGCTTCCCATAGCAACTGGGGGCCACAATTAGAGGCACCTCCAGAAATGCCTTCTGACGGGATGTTTGCCACATTCCATGCAAATTCCTTCTTTCCCCCTTTTGCCTACTAAAAAGAAGAGCCAGAGAAACCCAGGGTCAGGGGTCAAAGAGCAGGACAGGGACAGCCAGAGGAGGAGCGAGACAAGCACCTGAGAGACAGTCCCCAAAGACTGCCTGGTTAGACGGCAGGAGACACCGGAGAGGACTGGAGACAGAGGCCCAGGGTTGGGCGACACACAGTGTGGGGAAACCTGGGCGCTCCTGTGGGGGACAGGTGGCCAGTGCCAAGATAATCTAATGAGGGCTGCAAGCTGGCCCCCTCCCCTTCCTCACTGCCTCTCTCAGCCAGGCCTGAGGCTCTAGGTCACCTGCTAGTGCGGGAGGAAGTTAAGGGTGTGAGCTTTGGGGTCAGACACTAAGGTCTGCCCCTAATAGGCTGTGTGCTGCCACCTCTCTGTGCCTGGCTTTCTTCATCTGGAAAATGGGGCTCCTATTGCATCCACTCTTTTTGTGAGGCTTAAATAACTGAACACGTATGAAGTGTGCAGCAGAGTTCCCGGCACCTGGAAGTAATTCTACTCCTGTTTTCTGAGCCTTTAATTTCCTTGTTAGTGAAAGGGAGGTGAATAATACTCGTAGTCCCGGGGCTGTGGGGATTGAGTGGAGAGACCCTCAGGGTGGTGCGTTCCGTAGATGTCAGTGCAGATCCCACCCCAAGCCCACCTGCCCACCTCACACCCCAGCCTCGCTCCTCGCTCTGCTGCGGAGGCCCTGGGGCAGGCCTCATGCCCAGTCAGTAACAGGTGGCAGAGCCAGCAGGGCACAGGTACAGCCTTGCAGGGGATGTGGGGTCGGTCCCTTCTATTTCCTTCCCCCAGCTGCTGGCTGCGCAGGCTGTGTCTGGGAGGAAGGCTGGGTGGAGGGAGGCAGCAGGCCCAGCCACGTGCAGCCTGGGCTGAGTAAGCGCCCCACTTCCTGCCGCCACTGTCAGCAGCTTCAGCCACCATGGCCAGCGGGAGGCTCACAATGCTTGCTGCGGTAGGAGCTCGGGGACTGGGCAGGGTCATTTCCCTGAATTGTCCTCACCGCTGGCTCCTCCCAGCACACCTGGCCACCCGCCTGCTGCCTGGGGAACCATGGAGTGCCTGGCCCGGCCTGCAAGCACCATCCTGGGTGGCAGCCGGCACCCAGGCCTCACAGGCCAGGAGGCGAGACCTTGGCTGGGCACTTGCTCTGGGGTCTGGACGCAGAACGAGGCTGGGGCCACAAGAGAGCCGCCAGGCTGGGTCTGAGTTTTGGCCCAAACTGGCTGTGCCCTCAGCCAGGCAGCAATGTGAGCGACCACTATGTGCAGGACTCTGCGTCAGGGCTGGGCTTGGGCCTCACTCCCTGCAGCCCTCCCTGGCAACATCTCCCACTATCTTGGTGGGCTTCGGGCATTAAAGACCCCAGCAGGCACACAGCCAGAAGCAATGCAAATGGCCAACACTCACACAGAGAAATGTTCAACTGGACCAGCCAATAACCGAGGAAATAAGTCCAGAGCCAACCCTGAGGCACGACTTTCATGGAACTCATGGACAAAGATGTCAAAGAATGATAGTACCAGGGACTGTCAGGGTGTAGGGATCTCATTACCCTTAGACGTTGCAGGAAGGACTGCGCACTAGGACGACATTTTTGTAGGGCAAGTTGACAATAAGTATTGAAAGACTTTGACCCATAAATTCTACTTCTAGGAATTCAAAGGACATGAGCAGCAACTACATACAGAGATGCCCATCACAGCATTGTTAATAATGGAGAAAACATTAGATATACCCTAAATGCCCAATTATAGGTGAGTTTGAAAAGAAAAGTTTAGCCGGGTGCAGTGGCTCACACCTGTAATCCCAGCACTTTGGGAGGCCAAGGTGGG